>NC_069499.1:1073542530-1073772530 GCF_027579735.1 Bombina bombina
GGCTGGAGTGTGTCAGCAGTTCCTGCAAGATGAAGGCATTGATGCTATGGACTGGCCCTCCCATTCCCCAGACCTGAATCCAATTGAGCACATCTGGGACATCATGTCTCGCTCCATCCACCAACTTCACTTTGCACCACAGACTGTCCAGGAGTTGGTGGATGCTTTAGTCCAGGTCTGGGAGGAGATCCCTCAGGAGACCATCCGCCACCTCATCAGGAGCATGCACAGGCGTTGTAGGGAGGTCATACAGGCACGTGGAGGCCACACACACTACTGAGCCTCATTTTGACTTGTTTTAAGGACATTACATCAAAGTTGGATCTGCCTGTAGTGTGTTTTTCCACTTTAATTTTGAGTGTGACTCCAAATCCAGACCTCCATGGGTTGAAAATTTTGATTTCCATTTTTTATTTTTTGTGTGATTTTGTTGTCAGCACATTCAACTATGTAAAGAACAAAGTATTTAATTAGAATATTTTATTCATTCAGATCTAGGATGTGTTATTTTAGTGTTCCCTTTATTTTTTTGAGCAGTGTATATATATATATGTGTGTGTGTGTGTGTGTGTGTATCAGTTTCAGTGATTTCTTAGTTACCACCACTGTCAATGAATACATTTAAAATTATATTATGAGGGACATTGCCAATTCCATAAGTAAATCCTTATATTACTTGTAAATGTATTATTGCTATTATCTTTATTTGTAATGTGCCAACAGATTTATCTGCAGTGCTATACTGGGGGTACTATATATATAAAGACAAGACAGAGAATGCAAACTGAGACAGGTCACTGCTCCCTAGAGAGCTTACAAACCTAATTTGCTCCATTTCCACATAAACCTTAAGACGATAAAACTCATTCTGGTGTCCAATATTTCATTAGCAGAAACTGTGATTTTTTTTTTTTTGTCCATATAAATAATGAATATCCCTTCATGATACATTCACGACAGGAAAATTAAGAAAGAGAAAGTTTTATATTAATAGTTTGTCCCTGCATAGTGAAATTGTAGGTACAGCATCAAATATAATTATGCATATCCTTTAATAATGAATATATTGCATATTATACATTTTTTCATTTTGGTTATTCTTGATAATCTTAAATAGTAAACATTTGAAAAACCACAGGAGTTGCAATACATTAAATAAAACCAATTACATAATTATCTAAAATGTAGTGTTTCGTGTAATTGGACCACAGCATTTACATGACGTATGGATTTTATAGGAAATGCGTTTGTGACAGATCAGTATTTGATGTCATATAAGATGTTGAGCCCAAGATATGAATGATATCCATCCTTAATACGTTCTTCATTCATTAAGGAAGTTTATAAACAGACAATATCTATGTGCCATCAGTGAAAGCAGGAAGCATTACAAAAATGAGATAACTGATTGTATCTTTCTCTGCTTTCAGAACGGAACATATAGAATGCTTATCATTATTATTTAGCTCATTAACATCACCAGTGAGATATGTTGAGGTATACTTGTTTATATTTAACAATCATAACATTAAAATATAGTTACGTAGGTTCTGTACATTCTATGACAATTACGTCAAGCTAAAATGATGTTAAAAGTCGGATTTTCATGATTCGGCCAAAATTTTAATTCTAAATATAGTTACATTGTAATATACATGAAGTGTGTGAGTTGGTAGTTTTATGTATTATAAATAAGAATAGGAATCAAAGACCTGATATAGGTGTGAACATTAGTTTTTCTCATTTTCATGGAGTTTCTGGTGGTTATATAAGCCAGGGATGTGGGACTCTTATACACTGACCCTTCTGCTTGTGATTGCTTAAAGGTATAGTAAACGTTTAGCATATATTGGCAGTCAAAGGGACATAAATGTATAAAAAGTAAATTATGTGCTAAAGGATATCATTGCACTGTTGCTTGTATATATCTATGCATTTAACCCCTGTAAAGCGTTAATGGGAGCTAGCTAAACACATCTGAGTCAATTACAACAGCCATATGTGCATAGCCAACAATCAACAGCCTGCTTCCAGTAGCAGATTGTTCCAAAAGAGGATATATAGAAAACAAAGTAAATCTGTTCATAGAAGTAAACTGAAAACTGTCTTAAAATTGCATGTTGTATCTGAATACTAAACGTATAGTTTTAACTTTCATGTCCCTTTTAAGTACTGCATTGCAAAAACAAAATGTATGCTTACCTGTTAAATTCATTTCTTTCAAGGTGGGGAGAGTCCACAAATTCATTACTTCTGGTAATTCTGCTCCTAGCCAATAAGAGGAGACCAAGATTCCCACAGCACCGAGTTCTCTATCCCTCCCACTTTTCTGAAAAGGTAGGAAAGGACAGAAAAGGTAAATGAGGTGAAAAAACAAAACAAAACAAAAACCTAGAACTGCTGCCAGCAAATTACAATAAAAATATATTGTGTGGGCCTCATGATCTCTCAGCACCTTAAATGAAATTAATTTAGCAGGTAAGCATTAATTGTGTTTTCTTTCATAAGGTAGGGAAAGTCCACAAGTTCATTACTTATGGGGAAAATAATACCCAGCTGTGGTGCCTACAAGTAATGAGGGAGGGAAAAAAATTGGAAAAAAGGCAGCCTGGAGGATTTTCCTACCAAAGGCCTCTTCCTCTGAAGCAAAAACATAAAAATGATAACATTTAGTAAAGGTATGTAGGAATGACCATGTTGCTGCCTTGCAAATTTGTTCTACTGAAGCCCCATATTTGAAAGCCCAGGAAATAAAAATTGATGTTGTAGAATGAGCAGTAATATGTTTTGGGAGCACATTACCACCTCCATGTAAGCCTTGTGAATTAAAAGCTTCAATCATGAAGCCAGGGTAAACGGCATGGCCTTTTGTCCCCTATGTGGACCATAAAAATTACCAAACAAACTAAAAGTTTGTCTGATATCTTCAGTAGCCTGAAAATACAATTTTAAAACTCGTGCTACAAAAAAATTATGTAAGTTTTTCCTTAGAATTCCTTAGAAAGGCGTAGAACAAAAAGAAGGAACCACAAGTTCTTTGTTGATGTTTTCAGAAGATACTTCATTTGGTAAAAAAATCTAAATTGATCTGCAATATATATATAAAAAATTCGAGCAAGAAAAAGAAGGGCAAAATAAATGAAAATTACTGAGCTAGGAAAAAATATTGGCAATATTACTGAAAATTATATTTGTAAAATTATAAAGCCACCAAAGATGTTATCAGGGAAACTCTTGAAAATGTTGGAAATCCTATGCTCCCCAATGTGAGTGGTACTGTAATGCACTCTGAAGAGAAGATTCCTACCTTCTGAGCAAAAAAATTGATTGCCGCAGCATTCCTGCTTCTCGGCTTGATGCCCGCCACTTCTAATGCCTCATACAAACAGAACTGTATGTTAGTGTGCTCCCTGCAAGAGCTGGAAAAAATGCATCCTCAAACTTTAACCCATTGCTGCTGAACCGATGCAGCAGGATCAAAGAATACACACAACATGCTACCCAACAACAATAGAAAGACCAGGTAGAACACTGACACAGGCCCACAGGAATGTTTCCCAGAGAGTGAGAGCATAATCCTTGTATAGGTAGCGTGCCACCCTGCATTATGCAGAGAGACCGGGTAGCGTGCTAACAAGAGGCCAAATGTAGATCCCTGGGAGAAACAGCAGGACAAAAAATAAGATGAGACTGTCTTTGCAGACAAAAATAAAAGTTAACTACCAGGTTGCAAACTTGTATAAAAAGAACACTGGTGAACCCCTCCAGCCAATTCCCTCATACAAAGTAAATATACTCTGTATAATAAATAAGAGGTGTATAAAATCCCACTTAATATGCCCCCCTGGCTATGATGTACACTAATTGTGTGTACCTACTTACCCCCTCCAGTCATTACCTATCTCAGTAGATAGCCCATCCAGTGCTGTGTATGTCACAGCAGAGGATTACTGTAAGGAGTATACTGGTGACCCAACAGGAGGAGGCTAGGACTAGTCCCTACAACACCTGTGGCAGGCTTGTGACTAACTCCTACACTGGGAATAATTGAGTCACTACCTTATACTCCAATCTTCCCTCTGTCTTTCTGTAGCAGCTATGTGAGGGGAAAATGGGCTTCAAAGCTGCCTGAGGACACCCTCTATGAAGAATCTAGAGCATCTCAGTATTACCCACCTCCTGGGAGGCAAATGTTAAAACAGGCTTAGAGAACTCCTTGGAGTTTTTGGAATCTTTGCCTCCTCCTAGTGGCTAAGAACTGAATTCCCAAAAGTAATGAACTTGTGGACTCTCACTACCTGCGGCAGCTGCTTCTGGTGCTCTGCGATGATGTCAGCTCCCTCTGATGCCAGTCCTGATTGCAGCTGAATGCTTCATCTGGTGCAAATCTTCGCCTATGTAAGTACCTCTGTTGTCTGTTATCATTGCCCAAGTATAGGTGTTACTGTGTGTGCCCCTGGGTGCTTATTTTTTAAACTGAATTATTGATTGCCTTATTGTTACTGAACTCTGTCTTTCTCGAGACTACACTTATGATTAACCCCTGAACTGCTGATTGCCTTATTGTTGCTGAACTCTGCCTGTTTTAAGACCACTCTTCTGATTAACCCCTGAACTGCTGACTGCATTGTTATTGATGAACTCTGACTTTTCCAGATCTCTCTACTGATTAACCCCTGTACTGCTGGTACTCTGGATTGCCTTGTTGTTGCTGAACTCTGCTTCCCCTCTCTTCTGTGAGTACTGCTTACCTCATTTACTTACCTGTTCTCTTGTTCTGTGATATTTCCTTATCCTTCCACTTGATGCCGGGATAAGAAGACTACTGGCCAAGTTTGGTCTGATAGGAAAATATCCCACAAGCATTATAATGAAAGAAAGTGTGATGAGAGTGGGAGGTGATGTCACCGGATGGGGGCGTGGCTTATAGCCGTTGCAGTCTATGTCGCAGTTACTAAGTTAGATGTGTTGTGCAAGCTGTATACTTCTATGCTCTGCAATAAATTAGCGTTGTACCTTCTATACTGTGTCAAGCATCTCATGACATGGTGCTTCTGTTTTCTGATTGGTGATGAAGTCCAAGTTTACCTCACCTGAGCCTTTTGATTTCTCTCAGCCTGCAGCTTGGTCCACATGGCGTCAGCGGTTTCAACGCTTCAGGATTGCTTCCAAGCTGGACAAGGAGTGTGGCGAAGTACAAGTTAATTCTCTTTTATACTCTATGGGGAAAGATGTGGAGCCAGTGTTCAATGCCTTTACTTTCCAAGAAGGGGAAGAATTTGACTTTGAAATAGTTATGAACAAACTCAGTGCTCACTTTGTGCCCAAAAGAAATGTGATTCATGAGAGGTCTTGTTTTCACAAACGTGCCCAGCGTGTGGGAGAGTCTGTGGAGTCATTTGTTTGCAGCCTGTATGAACTAGCTGAATTCTGCGAATTTGGTGTTGCTAAAGAAGAGAAAATCAGAGACAGAATAGTCATAGGAATTGCAGATGCTGAGGTCTCACTGAAGCTACAGTTGGAGGCTGAATTAACATTAGATGGGGCTATTAGGATGGCCCACCAGAGTGAACTGGTGAAAAAGTGCTAATATGAGGTCTGTGGATAAAGTGCAGCAGTTCAGGTGAAAGGCACAGTGTGAGCGTTAGACCAAGGGCAACAGGCCCAGAAATGGATGGGCGCAGCAGGCTCGCTGCACGCGGTGTAACCGTACCCATGATCAGAATGGTGTATGCCCCGCTAAAGATAAAAGATGTAGAAAGTGGGGGGGGGGGAGCTAGCCAGCAGCAGGAGCAGACGTGCAGGTCTGTAGTTCTCCGTACAGAATGACTAAAAGATAATATTAAAACCTAGATATTGTCTAAAAATTTATAAAAAAAAAAAAAAGGAGCCTTAAGATGAGAACATATCCCTGATCATCACAAGAAAGGATATGAGAGGTGACATCTGACAGAGTGATCCAAATAACCCATGAAACCTACGGCCTGACCTCCAGATCCAATATTCCCATTGCTTTACCTTAACACTTACCCAACCTCCTAGTCGGGTGCATGGATCTTTTGTCTGAGGCGCAGTTAGTACTCTAATCTGACCATAGAGCCCATTGTACTACCTATGCATGACATTCACAGCTTATATGAAGATTGAAGCTGAGCGGCGGGGAAAACTGATCTGGCACAAACCGACATCTTAGAATCACAGTGAGTACGCAACCAACTGCATGGAAGCTCTCTGTACTTCCCCATACACAATCCCCACCCGCAACACAGTACCTCATCACCGATTGGCATACAGTACAGCCCTGAGCTGCATACAGTCCGCTGCACATAGGGGCTACAACACAGCAACGACATCAGGGCTCTCTGTCACATAATAGCGGCCCCTGTTAAAATGGAAAACTTTAACACCTTAATGCATATTCTCCTAGCTAAACTAGAGAGAAAAATGAGCCAAAACTTTGACAGCCTTACTCTGTTAATAAAAAGGGGATGTATAGAAGATCCCACTCCAACAGATAAGTCACCAGATATCCATAACAAAGGTGGAGAAAATGCCATCACGCAGCAGAAAAATCCTCCCACTGATTCCTTCCCCGCTGAACCTCGGGTTGGTATGCAGCCTGACATACGGCAATGCTTACATAAAAGCAAGGAGTTCGGATAACCAGACCTTAATTGGGCAGTGTGAGAATGGAGGCTGCAGACACCTTAATACAAGCTATGGGTCTAAACGCACTATCAGATACGGAACATTTATCTTTATGGGCCTGTTCACTAATCCTGTCATCAGCCGCTTAAACCCATCTGTACAGTGGCAATCCTCATCATACTATCCCTCCGGACTGGATCAGCTACACAGAAGTGGTATTGGCTAAACAAAACGTCATTGATAGTTCTTTTCTGGATAGTACAGGTTCTTACCTCTTTGGTAGCATTTATAACAGAAGACGGAGACTTCAGCCCAAGACCTTAAAGCTGATACGGACAAATAATCTACTGTGTTGAGTTCGGGGACTACCATTGTCAGGATCTGCTCCTATCTTACTCACTTATTTGTACTAAGTTTAATTATGTTACACAGACTTTTCTTTGTATTCTTTGTTATATAGGCTTATATCATTTAGGTAACTTTTCTCTAATATGTGGTACACTATGGAGGCAATTTTGCTAAGTATGGTTCAGTTTTTTCTACATATGATAGAAAATAGCTGATATACACTTTCCCATAGTTTACAGAGTTTTACTAAGAGGGCTAAGCTAGACTTATGAAATAAACAATAGGAATTAGATCAATAATAATTAGCACCTATACATCAACCTCGGACATCGCTAGATGCACATCAGGGGAGCACTCTCTAAGAGCATTGCTCAAATATTCTACCATTTTTTTGAAGTAAGGTAACAATAATACACCACTTTAATACTGAAGCTTATCTTTTAACTTATGTGCTCCCATTAGCATTGGGTCGAGTACTACTATATCAGTAGCTCACCCAGTTTATTCCCTTACATATTCTACGGGATATAACACAGCACGTTTAGTATTATTTTAATTAATGAGATGAGTTTGAACTAACTCTCATTCAGTTAACATTGGAACAGATTAATTACCTACCTGTGCTACTTGTTTGCCCTATAGGCACAGTCTCTACATTAGATCTACAAACAGATACTGTTTTTTTAACTCAGTTTAATATATTAACAGCTCCCACTGGCTGGTCCTTTCACAATGTTCCCACAACTCGATATCATCCTGTTTATATCAACTATATATCTTAACCAGATTTTAGTGTTTACAGTAACCCAAGCATATATTAATGTACTACTTGCACCTCAAAATAACCTTCTAGGAAACTCCAAGATGCCCTATTTACTTATAACCAGGTACCATGTTTACCAAAGCCATAATGTATTGCGTGGATGTTAATAATGTTTAGTTCACATACTTTATACTTATCTGTAAAATAACTTTTGTTTGCTCACTATGGACTATACCTATTCAATTCTCAACAGGTTGTGAAGATATTGGTGACACTCAGTCAAATTTTATTTTACTGTCTTATTCCCATTTTTATGATTGTGTACTTGTATTAAGTGATATATTTTATTGCTCTCTTTGAGGCCTACTTATCAAGCCGTCAACTGTGCTGCATTCGCCGGCACCAATACGCTCGCCTGACATCGCTTAACATTGCGGCCGTGGACCTGAATACACTCTCCATATTTAACAAAAAAGCTGTCAAAAAGCCACGCACCAAGTACGGGGCGATGAGCAGCGGACTGTTGTTAACTGACAGTCATCGATCTCGCTGCTATTCGGCTTTTTCACAGCTTTATTTGTATACTGTCGCTAAACACTGCCACTATACTAAACTGTTAAACCCCTATCCCGCCGCTCCTGGACCCTGTCGCAACTAAATAAAGTTATTAACCCCTATCCCGCTGCACCCGGAGCCCACCGCCACTCTAATAAACTTATTAACCCCTATTCCGCCGCTCCTGAAGCCCACCCCCACCTACATTATGTTATTAACCCCTAATTTTCTGCCCCCTACACCGCCGCCACCTACATTATGTTATTAACGCCTAATCTACTGCCCCTACACCGCCGCCACCACCTACATTGTTATTAACCCCTATCTCGCCGCTCCCAGAGCCCACCGCAACTAAATAAAGTTATTAACCCCTAAACCGCCAGTCCCCACATCGCCATAAACTAAATTAACCTATTAACCCCTAAACCTAACAACCCGCTAACTTTATATTAAATATTAACTCATCCCTATCTTATAATAAATTTAAACTCACCGTTAGAATTAAATTAAGCTATATTAAACTACTAATGAACCTACCCTAACTATTATACTAAAATTAAATTAAACTATATTAAACTAATAATTAATCTACCCTAACTGTTATACTAAAATTACATTAAACTATATTAAACTAATAATTAACCTACCCTAACTGTTATACTAAAATTACAATAAGCTACAAATTAAATTAACTATATTATATAGTTAAAAACCTAACCCTACTCAAATAATTTAATTCTACAATTAAAAATTACAAAGTTACAAAAAACTAAGTTACAAAAAATAAACGCTAAGTTACAAAAAAATAAACACTAAGTTACACAAAATAAAAAAGAAATTATCAAAGATTTAAACTAATTACACCTAATCTAAGAGCCCTATGAAAATAAAGCCCCCCCAAAAAAAAAAAAAATCTAACTTACAATAAACTACAAATAGTCCTTAAAAGGGCCTTTTGCAGGGCATTGCCCCAAAGAAATCAGCTCTTTTACCTGTAAATAAAAAATACAAACAATCCCCCAACAGTAAAAACCACCACCCACACAACTAACTCCCCCCCAAATAAAAACCTAACTAAAAAACCTAAGCTCCCCATTGCCCTGAAAAGGGCATTTGGATGGGCATTGCCCTTAAAAGGGCATTAAACTCTATTGCAGCCCAAACCCTAATCTAAAACCTACCCAATAAACCCTTAAAAAATCCTAACACTAACCCCCGAAGATCCACTTACAGTTTTGAAGATGCGACATCCGTCCTCCAAGAAGGCAGCAGAAGTCTTCATCCAAGCCCACAGAAGTCTTCATCCAGACGGCATCTTCTATCTTCATCCATCCGGCGCGGAGCTGGTCCATCTTCCAGACATCCGATGCGGAGCATCCTCTTCTTACGACGTCTTCCCGAATGAAGGTTCCTTTAAATGACGTCATCCAAGATGGCGTCCCTTAGATTCTGATTGGCTGATAGAATTCTATCAGCCAATCGGAATTAAGGTTGAAAAAATCCTATTGGCTGTTGCAATCAGTCAATAGGATTGAGCTTTAATCCTATTGGCTGATCCAACCAGCCAATAGGATTGAGCTTGCATTCTATTGGGTATTCCAATCAACCAATATAATGTAAGCTCTATCCTATTGGCTGATTGCAATAGCCAATAGGATTTTTCAACCTTAATTCCGATAGGCTGATAGAATTCTATCAGCCAATCGGAATCTAAGGGACACCATCTTGGATGACGTCATTTAAAGGAACCATCATTCAGGAAGAAGACGTCGTAAGAAGAGGATGCTCTGCCTCTGATGGATGAAGATAGAAGATGCCATCTGGGTGAAGACTTCTGCGGGCTTGGATGAAGACTTCGGCTGCTTGGATGAAGACTTCTGCCGGCTTCTTGGAGGATGGATGTCGCATCTTCAAAACTGTAAGTGGATCTTCAGGGGTTAGTGTTAGGATATTTTAAGGGTTTATTGGGTGGGTTTTAGTTTTAGATTAGGGTTTGGGCTGCAATAGAGCTAAATGCCCTTTTAAGGGCAATGCCCATCCAAATGCCCTTTTCAGGGCAATGGGGAGCTTAGATTTTTTTTAGTTGAGTTTTTTTATTTGGGGGGGGGGGTGGTTGTGTAGGTGGTGGGTTTTACTGTTGGGGGGTTGTTTGTATTTTTTTTAAAGGTAAAAGAGCTGATTTCTTTGGGGCAATGCCCAGCAAAAGGCCCTTTTAAGGGCTATTTGTAGTTTATTGTAGGTTAGGGTTTTTTTTATTTTGGGGGGCATTTTTATTTTCATAGGGCTCTTAGATTAGGTATAATTAGTTTAAATCTTTGATCATTTCTTTTTTATTTTGTGTAACTTAGTGTTTTATTTTTTTTTGTAACTTAATGTTTGTTATTTTTTGTAATTTAGTTGATAGTTTTTTGTAACTTTGTAATGTTTAATTGTAGAATTAAATTATTTGAGTAGGGTTAGGTTTTTAACTATATAATATAGTTTAATTTAATTTGTAGCTTATTGTAATTTTAGTATAACAGTTAGGATAGGTTAATTATTAGTTTAATATAATTTCATGTAATTTTAGTATAACAATTAGGGTAGGTTAATTAGTAGTTTAATATAGTTTAATGTCCAGGAGTGACCAAAACAAAAAACAAACCCCCCACGCCCTAAATCCATCAGATTAGACAGATCCAAAAGAATGTTTACTATGGCAACTTGGGGAACATTTTTCATTTCTCTTTTTATATAACATAAAACTGAAGTTCCTCTGGAGGGCGGAGCGAACGGCCGACTAAGATGGCCGCACTGTACTGAGGCTCCGTGTACAGACTGGGTGCCTTTGACACGAAAAGCGGCACAAAATGCTTTATTTGGTGAGAACACAGCGGAGAATCTAGTCGGAACCCCCAGCCGACATTACAACGTGACCCTTCAAACAGCCGAGTAAAACACTGAATCCCGGCACAACCAGAAGGAACTGCGGCCTAACACGGAGAGCATGACACTTGCCGCGTGGGACGTAAGCTGAACTACTGTGCATGCCTGCGGATGATTCCGAGCTGAACTCACAAGCTTCTAGTTCCCTAGACGGGGTCACTATCGGCAACAGGCAGCAGACTCACAGTCTCCCAAGGAGACAGCTACGACACACCGCTGATATACGGAGACAACCGGTGGCGGTAACGTATGCAACGTATATAAAGTATATGGAGATAAGTAATGCCACTCTGTTTACTTGAACACATGGGCCCACTGTGAAACAAAGAACACCACATTGCCTTACTGGTAGAGACATTTTATCAAGCTAGAGGAGTTGTTAGACCCGCATAGCAGAAACTTTTTCTGGGCTAACTGAAAGTGACTGATTGAAGTGAAATGGCGCAATAGATATACTGGGACAATGTTAACACACTACTAAAGCTTCATAAGGAGATATACTTGATACCGACACCGAACGAAACATCTTGTGAAACACTACAGTGTCTGGAATCTGCTAGCTTTAAGCCACGCAATAAGCAAGAAACACCTCTTCTCACAAAATCTCTACCTAACTTACAGAACGGTTCTAAAACAGATTCTTGCAGTCTTCTAGGCCTTATTAGAGTTGGTCACGTATCTATCTATACCCTGTACCCCTACTCCTTTTCCTGTCACACGTCGTGGTGACGGGTCATACCCAACTCTCCTTCTCCGTGATCACCCTGTGAGGGTAAATTCCCCGGGGGGTACAGAGGTCTCTGGCCGCTTAGTGAGGACTTTTCCAAAACAACAGCAAGACAATATGTCACAGAGGAAAAACACCAGGCAGGATAAGGCTCTTAAACCTCCGCAGGTCACTCAGGGAGCGGTACATGAGTTCTTTAAACAAATGGATCAGACAGTACAAAAAACAGTGAACGCACCACAAGCTCCCACCAATAGCGACCACATTGACACCTTGGTTGCCCCTATCTGCTTACCACCCACAGAGCAAGAACTAGAGAATGACCCCCCTATTACTTACAAGGCTATAGTGGCCCTGATCGAGCAAGTAAAGTCGTGCATCAGAGACGAATGCGCTGACTTGAAAAAGGAAATGAATGACCTTGGCCACAGAGTCGACTCATTAGAGGAGCACGAATATGTGATGGCGCAAAAAATAGCAAAAATTGCAGCAAATCAAACACATCAATCCCAACACATAAATGAATTAGAAGACAAAATTGACGATTTGGAAAATCGTTCAAGAAGAGGTAATTTGCGCTTTAGGGGGGTCCCAGAGTCAGTTCTAAACAACGAACTCCAGGATTATCTACAGGCCCTGTTTGCAGAAATAATGGGAGAGGAGACCTCAGAAGATTCCATTATTCCACTTGATCGAGCACATCGTGCTCTCCGTCCGAAACCCCCAGATGACTCCCCGCCTAGAGACATTGTAGTACATTTTCAGAACTACAGACAAAAGGAAGAGCTCTACAACATAACCAGAAAACGACAAGCTATAAGTTTCCAGGGCCACAAAATCCAGGTTTACCAAGACCTATCGGTGAGAACATTACAAAAACGAAGAGACTTTCAGTTTCTAACATCCCATTTAAGATCACTACGTATCCCCTACAGATGGGGTTTCCCCACGTCAGTAATATCAATGAAAAATGGCAAGAAGATAGAGTGTACCTCTATATCAGAAATAAACAGATTCTGCAACATGATGAACATTCCACAGCCCCCTACTGCAGACTCCCAATCACAAAAAGAGAACCAGAAAATCCAGGGTAGCCCTAAATCACAAAGGCGTCCAAACCCTGACCTGCTAAATAAACAGAACAAAAGAAGACAACTACTACAGACGGAGGTTGACACAATGGACACAGACTCAATTGGATAAGTACTTTTGATTACCCATTTGTGCCCCTAGTCATGCTGCTCATATAACATAAAAGGCTGAACTGCCCAATAAGAGACTTTTATGTATATATAGTGTTCCTAGGCTGAGTATATATACAGCTGTTAGAAGGGCGACCTCTTAGCCTAGCTCATATAGATTTCCACCATAGTTACTTAGATCTCAAACTGGTCTTAGACCCAACTAATCTGCCTTAACATCTAGACCCCTCACATTGTATAAACGTATTATTTAATAATGTGATCTGAAATGAATGTTGGTTTTCTTATGTTGAATTAATACATGTGTTTCTACTTATAGAACTCTAGTTTTTTTAAAAAAAAAAAGGGGAAAAAAAAACAAAAGTTTTCACTAAGGAGACGTTGTTATCTAACTCTGTTGTATTATTGTTGCCATTGTTTGCTATAATCACCTAACTGTTATATCTGTTATTATAATCTTCTATGTATAAAACGGGACAGCTCCATACAACACATAAGCTCCTGGTAATGAAGAAATATACCAAATCTTGTTCCTTAATTAATTATATATAACCAAACATCTTAAAATTGTTATCTTTGCCCTACGGAGCAAAGTACGTCACTATGACGTCCCATTCCCCTATAGTACCCAAAAAGCGACCGAGGGCCATGATTAAAGTACTGCACTAGCTAGCTCCACGTTAATCTAAATACTTCCCATTAAACAATAGCCGCATTACCGAACTTTAACAAAAGCACCTAGACACCCGGTCTGTAAAAAAGCCCCCAACTTAGAACTTCCAACCGCAGACCTTAATTGTTAGTCCCTGCACTTTGGAGCTCAGATTGCGGACTCTGAACTGCAGGTTCTACCCCAGCATTTCCACCCCCTAGATTCCCCTCATTTTTATTTTTATTTCAATCCCTAACTCTCCCACAGCTGTCTCCCCCCTTACACCCTTTTACCAATACCCACACTCCTATACACTGCACCTTCATTGCTCTAACTCAAGCCAGTACACTGACTAGACTAGATTAGCTCTTTTTCAGTATCATAGTACATCGTTTTTACCACACTATGGCCCAAAAGCTTAACAACAGAGCGGGCACACTCCAAATTGCAACTCAAAATGTTAAGGGGTTCCTCTCGGCTGAGAAACGTTCCATAGCCTTCCATGACTTCTACAAGAGGAAAATAGACGTAGTAATGACCCAGGAAACCCATTTCACTAGACACAAAGAACCCACCTTATCCAAGAGATACTTTGACCAGCACTATTGTAACTCAGGTCCATTTAGACGCAATACTCCCTTTGAACTCTTGCAGAGGTACGTAGATAAGGAAGGCAGGATACTTGTCCTAGTTGGACTTTGCTACGGAACCCCGGTAACTTTTGCCAACATATACGCCCCAAACAAACCTACCATTCACTTTTATAAATCGGTAATTAACATTCTTATAGACAATGCTAAAGGCCCGATTATACTTGGAGGAGACTTCAACTTCCCCATGCAACCTGCATTAGACACCTCAACAGGAAGATCATACTTACGTAAAAACACCCTAAGGAATAACTATATGGCCCTACAATCCATAAACCTCTTTGATACCTGGAGAATAGCACACCCAACTAAGAGGGACTATACCTTTTTTTCCCACCCGCAACACTCATACTCTCGATTAGATTACATCCTGAGCAGTCAAGCTCTCCTTTCGAACATGATACACTCCAAAATAACCCACACAACTTGGTCCGACCATAGTATGGTTACTACAACATTCCAATGGACAGGTAGGACTCGCAACACATTAAATTGGAGACTTAATGACTCCTTGCTTACTAGCCAGGAGGTAGTAGATGAGCTCAGAGCGTCATCAGAGGAGTTCTTCTCCCTGAACAAACCAGAGGACACGTCGTCCGCGAACAACTGGGAGGCATATAAATGCTACATACGTGGCATCCTAATAAAACACAACGCCAAGCAGAAAAAATTATATACGACTCAATTCTCTGAGTTAACCTCTGCATTGACCGTGCAAGAAACTTTGCATAAAGCTGATCCAAAGTCCACCGCTAAGCTCGCTGACTTAAATGAAGCAAGAGAAAACCTAAACAAATTTCTAACACAAAGAGCGCATATGAGAGCCCTCACAACTAAATCTAGATTCTTTGCGGACAGCAACAAGCCAGGTCACTTAAAAAGCAGAAATACTCTACTTTTATTAAATCTCTTAAAGTAGCATCAGATAAACACACATCTAAAATTGAGGAGATCACAAACCAGTTTATTTCCTACTACACAAACCTATACAATATAACAAAAGACCCAGCGCTGGATGCACAACACAAGCTGAACTCCTTCTTAGCGGACATTCCTACGCCCGCCCTTACAGAAGACGACAGGCAAATATTAGATTCCCCTATTACATTAAAAGAAGTTGTCCTGGTAATCAAATCACTACCTGGTGGGAAGTCCCCTGGTCCGGATGGCATTACCGCAAAACTATACCAACTCCTCCAAGAGCAAGTAAGCCCTCATCTCTGTTCACTCTTCTCAGACATAGACCGAGGTAAAGTTTTCCCTAGCACTTTATTAGAGGCATTAATAACTGTGATCCCGAAACCAAATAAAGCTACAGATATTGTAGGCAACTATAGGCCAATATCACTCATTAATATAGATATGAAACTATACGCCAAAATCCTAGCGAACCGCATAAATACAGTTCTGCCTAAAATAGTTCATCCGGACCAGGTGGGCTTCATTAGAGGACGGGAGGCCAAAGATAACTCTATAAGACTGCTCCATACTTTGCAATTTGCCCGTGACAACCATACTCCGATGTTCCTACTATCCACTGACGCGGAGAAAGCTTTTGACAGGGTGGACTGGCAATTCATGTGGGCCACCCTGTCGAAGTTTGGCTTCTCCGAAACGTTCATTAAGAGAATACAGGCCCTATATCATAACCCAAGCGCTAGAGTTAAGATTAATGATGTCACCTCCCAATCGTTCCCTATATCGAATGGCACAAGGCAAGGGTGCCCACTCTCGCCCTTGCTATTTGCATTAACAGTAGAGATTTTAGCAATACAAGTGAGGAATAACCCCCATATCCAAGGCATAAAATTAGGCGACATAGACCAGAAATGCCTCTTGTTCGCGGACGAAGTGATTTTCACTTTAAAATCACCGTCGACCACACTTCCAGCACTTCTCGATACGTTGGAGAACTATAAACAAGTCTCTAACTTTTCTATTAATATGGATAAGTCTGGCCTTATGCCGATCAACTTAGCATCACAAGAAGTTGAAAATTTAGCGCACATAGGAAGGTTTAGCATAACTGATAAACTTCAATACTTAGGATTAGCTATATCATATGATACTGACAAGCTTTTTACAGACAATTTCCTCGCACTCCAATCGCGCACCAAGAGCTTACTGGAAAAGTGGCACTCACAGGGACATTTGTCCTGGTTTGGAAGAATTAACACAGTTAAAATGATGATCATTCCTAAATACCTATATATCTTCCAAACACTTCCACTGGCTCTCCCAAACTCATAGGTAAAAAGTGGATGTGTCAGGGAGCTCAGTAAAACAGTTTAAGCCTGCCCACTGTTCACACTCCTCACAAAGTGTGAAAAAGTTGAAAAGTCTGAAAGGAAAGATTGTGGGTGGCGCCAGTGAAGGCTAACTGTGAGAGTAATTGATTTATGGTGGGGAATATGTCTAAAAGTGTGAGTCACAATTTCCAAAAAATATAAAAGTATATATATAAATCACAACTATACCTATTGTAAAAAGAGATTATTTATAATATTACCAAACTAATTCAGCTCTAAGGACAATAAAAAATAATCCTAAAAAACAAGTTATTTAAATAAATCGATAATATTTTATTTTAATACATAGACTAGTCAAAACATTAGGATATTTAGAGTAGAATTGCACCGGTGCCCCTAAAATAATTAGTATTAAAAAATCTAATAGAACAATAATTCCTAAAAAACAATTCCTAAAACACAATATAATATACTTATTCCTAAAACACAATTTATTATACTTATCAAACAATCTAAAATAAAGAACATAAGATGAGAGGTGATTCGTGTGATGCAGGTTAGTGGAAGTATAATACAGATACCAGCTGTCAAAGTCCCTTTTAGTAACCTTGCAGCGATAACATTAGTCAGATTCTGATTTACTCCTATTCCGGATAAGTGTAATAAAGTTGCAACTTAAGATATTTTTCCAATTTGTTACATCAAATTTGTTACATCAAATTAGCCCGGGCTGATCTTTTTCAGTATTGATGCGTGTAAGATAAATCTAGTATGCTGAATCTGGGTCTCAGCGATATTGGCAAGCTTTTGTATTTTCAGTTCTTACTCACCAAATATCCCCTCAGTGTAGCACAGTCTGGTTTCACTGTTGTATAACCGCCAGGCTATCTCACCAACAGTTGGACTTTCCTTCTTAATTTGCGACAAATACCGATCAGCAGTTTCTTCGCTTTAATACTTGAAAATCCTCAAAGGGTATAACGATCCGTTTGCAGAAGTGCGCGCACTTATTTTGAAATTGCCGCTCCTACCGTTCAACCAATCTGTCTTCCTTTTGTTTGCACAGATCCTGGCTTCTTGGTATACGGTTCTGGGAGCACAATGATGGTACATACAGGCTCTCAATCAGCCTCTCCTTGCTTTGCACAAAGCTCACAGGTGCTTTCGATAGCTGTCAGCGTGAAGCCGGGGCGTGGCTACCATTGGCCAGGATCTGTGCAAACAAAAGGAAGACAGATTGGTTGAACGGTAGGAGCGGCAATTTCAAAATAAGTGCGCGCACTTCTGCAAACGGATCGTTATACCCTTTGAGGATTTTCAAGTATTAAAGCGAAGAAACTGCTGATCGGTATTTGTCGCAAATTAAGAAGGAAAGTCCAACTGTTGGTGAGATAGCCTGGCGGTTATACAACAGTGAAACCAGACTGTGCTACACTGAGGGGATATTTGGTGAGTAAGAACTGAAAATACAAAAGCTTGCCAATATCGCTGAGACCCAGATTCAGCATACTAGATTTATCTTACACGCATCAATACTGAAAAAGATCTGCCCGGGCTAATTTGATGTAACAAATTTGATGTAACAAATTGGAAAAATATCTTAAGTTGCAACTTTATTACACTTATACGGAATAGGAGTAAATCAGAATCTGACTAATGTTATCGCTGCAAGGTTACTAAAAGGGACTTTGACAGCTGGTATCTGTATTATACTTCCACTAACCTGCATCACACGAATCACCTCTCATCTTATGTTCTTTATTTTAGATTGTTTGATAAGTATAATAAATTGTGTTTTAGGAATAAGTATATTATATTGTGTTTTAGGAATTGTTTTTTAGGAAATATTGTTCTATTAGATTTTTTAATACTAATTATTTTAGGGGCACCGGTGCAATTCTACTCTAAATATCCTAATGTTTTGACTAGTCTATGTATTAAAATAAAATATTATCGATTTATTTAAATAACTTGTTTTTTAGGATTATTTTTTATTGTCCTTAGAGCTGAATTAGTTTGGTAATATTATAAATAATCTCTTTTTACAATAGGTATAGTTGTGATTTATATATATACTTTTATATTTTTTGGAAATTGTGACTCACACTTTTAGACATATTCCCCACCATAAATCAATTACTCTCACAGTTAGCCTTCACTGGCGCCACCCACAATCTTTCCTTTCAGTCTCCCAAACTCATACCTCAAGACACAACAAAAGCTAATTAATTCATTCATCTGGTCGTACAACTGCCCAAGAGTGGCACAGAACACATTATACCTTAGCAAAGAGGACGGGGGTCTCAATGTTCCTAATATCACCAACTACTACAGAGCAGCACATTTAGCAAGGATCATTTCTTGGAATCACGCACTTCCAGCAAAATTATGGGTACAGATAGAGGGACACTTAACACAGACCAGACACATGAGAGATTTACCCTGGCTCCCTAAAGCCACTAGACCACATTTGACACAGCGTAATGAATACATTAGAGCTACACTCGAAGTGTGGGATTATGTCATATTGCATACCAAAGGTGTATCGACTGTAATTTCTCCACTTACCCCACTACTTCACAATCATTTGTTTCTACAACACAGTAGATTTACTCACACTAACCCAGTAAGACACTTGCAGAACCTTCCTCTATACCTTTTTGTAGGCCCAATGGGCATAAAAGACAGAACTGTACTAGAAGAAGAACTAGGGCCCCCCTTTCATAGCTGGTATGCATACCTGCAAATTAGGCACGCTATACATAACAACCCATACAAGAGAGATATCCTTAGACCACTAACCGCATTTGAGCAACTATGTACCAATCCTGTTATCACGAGAGCATACCTGTCCATAGCATATAAAATCCTTAGGAATAAATTTCCTGAGACACGCCCTTCCTACCTAGATAGGTGGTCTGAGGAAATACCGTATGACCTAGATGATGAAGATTTGAAACGTTGTTTCCGTAACACACACGCCTCCTCAACCTCCCTCTTGTTATCAGAACTAAATTACAAAATCATGGCCCGCTGGTATCTGACCCCACACCGCCTGCGGGTTATCTACCCGACGGCCTCTTCTAGCTGTTGGAGAAGGTGTGGCGAGACGGGCACCATGGCACATGTCTGGTGGTCCTGCTCGAGTCTAACCATATTTTGGCAACAAGTGGCTAAACTGATGAGCGAAACGCTAAACATAGAAATCACACTAAACCCTCACATCATTCTCCTTAACCATACTCCAAAACTCCCTTGCGCCTATAGAAAAAAGCTTTTCTTAATAATGCTGACATGTGCCAAGAGATTAATCCCCAGGCTATGGAAATCAACAGAAACTCCCACAATAGCCCAATGGATAGCTGAGGTTAATCATGTGATACTGCTAGAAAAAATGCACTACTGCTACCTAGGTAAACAAGAGATGATAACTAATGTACAATTTATCTGTGAGCAAAGACCTCATAGTACCCCTTAAAGCAGTTTAGGAACCAATAGAAGAACACTCTGAATCGTTTACTGGGTTTAAAAACTAAGTACTAAAAATTAAACATTAAAAAAGCAAACATACGAACTATTGGCTGTTAGTTAAGAACATAAAACCATCACTTTAAGCTATCAACTCTACATGTACAAACCTGTCAGTGTATGACCTGATTCTCTCCCCTCCCCTACCCCAGACCCCTGGCTCCCTTGAGCGCACATTCCGATCCCCATAAGCCACCTTGAGCAAATCACCGAGCTGTGCAGTACTAACTCAACTCATTGAATTCAGAATGTCTCCCCTTTCTCTCCATTCCTCTCCTAACAGTCTTTATACTTCCCTTTTTTGTTTATCCCTCATTTATCCTACCCCCCCCCCCCTCGCCACCCACAAAAAAGCTGGGCCACTGGTTTACTGTTGTTTGACAATGCTTATTCTGATAATACTGTATTATTGCTTATTTGTCTACTATGTCAAGAATTTACATTTTGATTTGTTGTAACCTAGTGAACCCTATTCTAATAAAAATTATTTAAACACAAAAAAAAAACTGAAGTTCCTCTATATTTAGTCCTATCTCTTCTCTGACACATTAGTCAAGCATGGGCTGAGATTTCACTTCTATCTGTTTACCTCACATTGTAGATTTTTCTTATCTTCACACAAACAATTAAAATATAAGACATAGCTCTACACCTTATGGTTATGGCTCCTCCATCTCTCTAGCTGCATACTTTTTATTATTTTGGTAACAATTACTTGTACATGTTATTCTACTAGAGCTTAGAATGGATGTCTAAAACCGCAGATTATTATCTTCTTGGTAATGTTTGAGTGATAACAGCGTATATCTTATCCCCATGTTATGCTTGTTTATGGATGAATCTTTCATGTTGTATTTTCTCACAACTTCAATAAAAAATTATTTAAAAAAAAAAAAAAAAGATGTAGAAAGTGTAACCGAATGGGCATGTAAAACTGAATACATTAAGGAGATGCAGGTGGATAGGGACCAGGAGGGTCAAGAAGTGTCCTTTGTAGGGTCTGTTGTTGAACGGTCTGGTTCAGACAAAGTTTGGCGGGTTAACCTTACTGTAATGGGGGCCAAGGTTGCCTTCAAGATTAACACAGGAGCAGACATCACTGTTATGTCCCTTGCAGCATTCATAAAACTGCCTCGACAGCCTCAGCTGGCGAAAGTTACAACGAAAGTTCATAGTTCTGGTGGCCGCATCGATTGTGCCAAGAAATTTCTTGCCAGCTGTGAGTACAATCAGAGGAAATTTACCATGTGTGTACATGTAATTAGAGGTCAGTGTGTTAACCACCTATTGAGCAAGAAAGCAGCATGTGGTTTGGGCCTTGTCGTCAGAGTGAATGAGATTTCGGAAGACTTTTTTGGGGAATTGGGCCTACTGAATTACAACCCAGTCCATATATTACTTAAAAGTGATGCAGTCCCATACAGCATTACCACTCCTTGTAGAATTCCATTCCCGCTCATGCCTCAAGTGGAGAAGGAAGAATATGGGAGTTATTGAAGAGGTTGTTGAAGCAACTGACTGGTGTGCCCCCATTGTGCCTGTTGCAAAAAAAAAACAGTAAAGTACGCATCTGTGTAGACTTTAAAAGGCTGAATGAGGCAGTAAAGAGAGAGAGATATGTGCTGCCGACGCGTGAAGACATAGCTCTGAAACTGGCTGGGGTGAAGTTCTCCTCTACACTGGATGCTTCCAGCTACTCATGGCAGATACCTCTAGATCCACAGTGCCGCAAACTGACTACCTTCAGTAGTACGGTTTTGCTTCTGCAGTCTCCCCTTCGGGATATCCACTGCTCTTGGAATCTTTCAAAGAGAGATGAGTTCCCTACTAAGGGACCACAAGGGAACGGCTACATTGGAAGAACATGATCAGCTATTGAGCTGTGTGCTGCAGGCTATTAGAGAGTCCAGTCTGAAATTAAAGAGAAATGCCATTTTAGAAATCTGAGTTATGTTACTTTGGGCATATCATCAATGGAGATGGCATCAAGCTGGAGCCTGATAGAATCCTTGCTATAGAACAGATGAAAAGTCCTTCTGATGTACACAAGCTGAGACAAATATTGGGCCTTGTGACTGATGTGGGCAGGTTCATTCAAGATTTATCCACGGTACTACACCCATCACAGAGTTGTTGAAAAATGATGTTGCCTGGGTCTGGGGTCCTTCACAGGAAGAAGCTTTTGTACAGGTCAAGTACTTGCTGGGGTCTGCCCCAGTATTTGGGTTCTACAACCCTTCTAAAAAGACTGTGGTTAGTGCTGATGCAATCAGTTATGGCTAGGAGCCACACTCCTGCAGCTGAATGAGAACAAACTACAGTCCATCACATACTGTTCCCATACACTGACAGCTGCTGAGTCGAAATACGCCCAAATTGAAAAAGAGTGCCTGGCTGCAGTTTGGCCCTGTGAGCACTTCCAACGTAACTTAATGGGTTTAGAGAAATTTAGTCTGGAGACTGACCATAAACCGCTAGCCCCTCTAATCAACTCCTATGATATTGACAAAACACCCCTAAGATGCCAGAAACTTCTTATGAGGCTGCTCAGGTTCAACGTTCAGGCAGTGCATGTGCCAAGGAAACAACTGGTAGTGGCAGATACACTTTCCAGGCTCCCGCTTGCTGCTGCTGAAGAATCTTCAATGGAATCAGATGTGAAAGTGTATGTGGATTCAGTTCTTGCATCCAAATCCATTTTGTCAGGGAAGCTAGAGCAAATAAGAAAGAATACATGTTTAGATATAGACCTTCAAGAAGTTAAGTACGTACACAAAAGAAGGTTGGCCTGAGAGCTGGACAGCCTTGATATCTTCAAGCTCTTACCAGTCAGAGAGGTCACAGCACACGGAGCTGGATGGGTTGGTGCTGTTCCAGGACCGCATTGTTAGCATGCGGCAGGAGATGTTAAGCAGGATTCATGATGGCCACTTTGGCATTACAAAGTGCCGCTACGGCAGTATGGTGGCATGGGATCAGTTCTGACATTGCAAGCCACATGTCAAAATGTGCCTTTTGCCGGGAACGCCGGCCTACTCAGAAAAGGGAGCCCTTGATTTCTACTCTGCTGCCTGCAGGCCTATGGCAGAAAATAGCTGCTGATTTGTGCAAACTGCACAGAAAAAAGTACCTAGTCATGATTGACTACTATTCCAGGTATTTGGATATTGCACACTTGAATGAGATCACCAGTAAAGCCGTTATCACTCATCTCAAGAGCTTGTTTGCCCGGTGGGGCATACCAATGGAATTAGTGTAATGATAGTTAATTCTGATGGATGTTTTGATTAAGATTTATTTAGCAAAGAAACTTGTCCGGATCCAGGAGGTAAGACACAGACTGAAAGCTGTGAGACAGCACAGCTGATTGTTGCAGCAATTAGCTGTGTGAGTGCTGCAAAGCAAGACGAAACTTCAGAGTATTAACCTGAGAAGTTGAATAAACTTGAAATAAACAAAGTTATAACCGGCTGGGCACAAGATCAGCTAGGATTTCCTAGACAGGATTCAAATTACCAAGCAATTTGTTAGAGGTTAGGTGAGGCTTTATAGGCTGGAGATGAAACAGATGATTGTTCCTCCTTAAAGGGGAATGCATGACAGTACCCCCACACAAAAGGAAACCCACCGGGTTTCAAGGAGACGGTCTCTCCGGGTGTCGGTTATGAAAAAGGGAAACAAGACGGTCAGCAGAAAGATTTGTAGAGGGTTCCCATGAATCCTCTTCATGAGAGTAGCCCTTCCAATGAATCAAATATTGAAGTATGTTCCCACGTTTCCTAGAATCCAATATGTCAGCAACTTCATATTCAGGTTGATCGGAAAGAAGTGAGTGTTTGATAGGTAAAGGAGAACCTCTAACTTGAGTATAAGGTTTCAATAGGGATACGTGGAATGTCGGATGAATCCGAAGTTCCTGAGGTAGATTCAGAGTAACTGCATTTTTGTTTATGATCTTAACGATTTGATAAGGTCCTTTTAAATAAAGAAGTTAGTTTTTTACTGGGAGCATTCAAACGCAGATTTTTAGTCGAAAGCCATACATTATCACCAATCTTGTACTCGGGCGGTTTACGATGTCTAAGATCGTAATAATGTTTCTGTATGCCTTGAGCTTCAGAGATATTGGCCTTGAGGTTAGTGTGAATTTGTGAAAGGTTATTAGCGAGTTCTTGTACAGAGGATGAGTTGGTTAAATGATCAGAAAATGGATGAAATGCAGGATTGAATCCATAGTTTGCAAATATTCCAGATTTTTATGATCTGTATAAATAATAATAGGTTTTTCTGTATCTTCCAAAAGGTGCCTCCAATGTTCTAATGAGGTTTTAATGGCAAGGAGTTCTTTTTCCCCTATGGGGTAATTGAGTTCTGATGTGGACATAGCCCTAGAGTAATAAGCTATGGGATGTAGGGGTGTCTCTAAGGACTGTCTCTGTGATAAGACGGCTCCGACCGCATATTCACTAGCATCAACTTCCAGAATGTATTGTAATTCATGGTCTGGAAAATGTAATATAGGTGCGGAAGTAAATTTGTTTTTCAATAACTGAAAAGCTTCTTGTGCTTCAGAGGTCCAAACAAATCTTGTGTTTTTTCCAGTTAAACGTGTGAGTGGTTTGACTATTGAAGAAAAGCCACTGATAAATTTTCTATAAAAATTAGAAAATCCAAGGAATTTTTGGACCTGTTTTTTAGTGGTGGGTGTTGGCCAGTTAGTGATGGTGGAAACCTTATCTTGCATTTTAATCCCTTGGGGACTAATTCTATATCCTAAGAATGATAATTCTGTAATATGAAACAAACACTTCTCAGGCTTTGCGAATAATTGATGCCTTCTTAACCTCTCCAATACTGTCCTGACATGTATTATATGTTGATCTAAAGTTGTTGAATAGATCAAAATATCATCTAAATAGATGATCATATATACATCTAGGAGATCATGAAAAATGTCATTTACAAAGTATTGAAAAGTCGCGGGGGCGTTACAAAGGCCAAAGGGCATGACCCTGTACTCAAATAATCCGTAGCGGGTACGGAAGGCAGTCAGCCATTCATCACCACTGCGTATTCTAACCAAATTATATGCACCTCTGAGATCAAGCTTTGTATAAATTTTAGCAGTGGAGAGTCTTTCCAATAATTCATGGATAAGTGGGAGGGGGTACCTGTTTTTTCTGGTAACCTTATTTAGAGCTCTGTAATCTATGATGGGTCTCAGGGTATTATCTTTTTTTCTGACAAAAAATATCCCAGCACCTGCTGGAGATGTTGAGGGAGTGATGAAACCTTTTCTGAGATTTACATCCAGATATTGTTTTAGGTTTTTTAATTCTGGCTGTGAAAGTGGATAGATATGTCCTACAGGAATTGGGGAACCAGGAAGGAGCTCTATAGGACAGTCATAACTCCTATGAGGAGGGAGTGTCTCTGCTTCTTTTTTGTCAAATACATCTAGGTAGTCATGGTATATTTTAGGAACTGTTTCAGTATTGTTTTGTATTAGATTACAGTGTGAGAAACAATGCTGTGTACAATATTGTGAGTCAAATGTGATAGATAAATAGGTCCATTGTATACTAGGTTGATGTAAACGTAACCAATTCAGCCCTAGAACAATAGGGAAAAGAGGTGAAGTGGTAACATCAAAAGATAAATACTCATTATGTCCCTCTTGTGTTGAAACTAAAAGAGGTATAGTGTGTGTGGTAATCGGTCCATGTGATGAGGAAGTACCATCAAAAACCCGCAAAACCACAGGAGAAGGTTTTTTTAACAGTGGGTATTTTATTTTTGTTAACAATAGAACAATCAATGAAAGCACCGGATGCCTCAGAATCAATTATGGCATGGACTTTAGTCTGCTGATGTTCCCACTGTAAAATAACAGAAAGACAACAATAATGAGAGGTAGCAATGTGTGTATTGAATATTGAATAATTCTGTTGTACTTTACCTCTTGTTTTTCAAGAGATTTGGGCAGTCTTTCAGTCCATGTGCTTTTGAACCACAATACAGACATAAGTTATGCAGCTTTCTTCTGGCCTTTTCTTCTGGTGAGAGAGGTCCTCTAATGACACCAACCTCCATTGGTTCATCTGAAGACTTATGTGTGGGTGTATAATAATGTTTATATTTGGGTACCTCTACATTTCCCCTCTCCTTTTTCCTCTCTCTTAGTCTCCTGTCAATCGATATTGAGAGTGACATAAGATTTTCTAGGGTTTCTGGGATGTCTGTTCTTGCTAGCTCGTCTTTAATAGCTTCAGACAAGCCTAACCTGAACTGATTTTTCAAACTTATATTGTTCCATTCGCTATCCATTGCCCATCTTTTAAAATCGGCAATGTAATCCTCAACCGGCCTTTTTAGTTGTTTTAGTGAACGTAAATTATTGTCAGCGGTTAGTTGTTTTTGAGGATCATCATACAAATGTGCCATGGCTGCAAAAAATGAGTCTAAAGAATTTAAAATGACTGTCATGCATACCCCTTTAAGGAGGAACAATCATCTGTTTCATCTCCAGCCTATAAAGCCTCACCTGACCTCTAACAAATTGCTTGGTAATTTGAATCCTGTCTAGGAAATCCTAGCTGATCTTGTGCCCAGCCGGTTCTAACTTTGTTTATTTCAAGTTTATTCAACTTCTCAGGTTAATACTCTGAAGTTTCGTCTTGCTTTCCAGCACTCACACAGCTAATTGCTGCAACAATCAGCTGTGCTGTCTCACAGCTTTCAGTCTGTGTCTTACCTCCTGGATCCGGACAAGTTTGTTTGCTAAATAAATCTTAATCAAAACATCCATCAGAATTAACTATCATTACAGTTAGTGAGTGATAACGGAATGCATTTTGCTTCCATGGAGTTCAGTTCTTTTAGCAGTGAATATGATTTTGTCCAGTCTACGTCAAGTCCACATTACCCAGAGGCCAATGGAATGTCTAAAGGGCAGTTCAATCAACAAAGTTCATTTTGAAGCAATCTGAGCCGTACCTAGCTCTCTTGGCCTATAGGTCGACCCCCCATCCAAGCCACGGGTACACACATCGAAATAGAAGACATCTTCAGCCGGTACCTGAGAGTTTTGGACTGGTTGCCTCAGAGCCACTGCCCGTGGGATTCCCTGTTTTAAGAGGGGTGACTTCCCCTCAGCAAGATCACAGCAGGGATACTTCTTTGCTTCCAGCAGACTCTCAATCACCTTCTTCTGTATCAGAGGACAGTTCATGTAAAATTACGTCAAGTGGAAGAGTGGTGAAACTTCCAGCCCGATATTGGGATTAGCACTTTTTAGAGCTATGACCAGAAGAATGGGCAGAATAACATTGTACCTTTATATGCAGTGTCCTGCATCTCATTACAAAAAGAAATATTTTATAATTATTTCACACTGTGTAATTTTGTTCATACAATTTAGAAGTTTTTGCAAATCAAGTGTTACACCTATAGAAAAGCTTAAATATTGTATTTCTTTGTATTGATATTATTACATTTGTGATTTTTTTTTTACCCTTCTTCCTTTGGAAAATGTTGTGCAGACACCTATGTATCTCACCATGTTATCTTTTTGTGAGTCTCAAATTTCATAAAATTTAAAAAAAGTAAAGGTTGTATGTGTTTGTGTGTATATACGTGTGTTGTGTTTGTGTAAATTGTGTGCATGTGTGTGTGCATTTGTGTATGTGTGCACCCTTGTGTATGTGTGTATATATGTGTGTTATGTATGTGTTTGTGTGCATTTGTGTGTGTGTGTATATGTGTTTGTGTGTTGTGTTTGTGTGTGTGTATTTTGTATGTGTGCGTGTGTGTGTGCGCTGAAAAGCAATAAATATCTTTTTTTTTTATTTTTGTTAAAAAAAAGCTTTCTTTTGAGAAGGTGCAATCTAACCTAACCTTTTAGTCTTCATTAAAGTAGTTATACTATTTAAGTAGAATTTTATAAACATAGTATATCTCAGCTAATCAGGTGGAACCAAATAACAGAAATATCTTACTGTACCAGTCTGTAAGAATGAATCATGACGGCCGAAAATGCAGCATAAAGTATTCACTGAACTATCTATGGAATTCAAGATTTAAAACTAGATTAGTGGGTCAACTAATAACAGCTAATCATACGATGTACCTCAATGTGTCTAACAAAAAAATAATGTTATGCAATTATTTACAACCTATTCTTAGGTTCTTCAATTTTTTTTCTTCTTGATTAGGAAGTACTTACATGGGGCTTTTTTTCAGCATAGCAATCTTCATATGAAGCTTATACTAAATATTTTTCTGGGTGGAGACTACATGATATTTCAGAAAGATGTAATCAAATATTATGTCATTGGCTGACCTATTTGTAAGGAAAGACATCCTTAACTATTCTCTATCAAATTAACACCTTTGCAATGATGAGTAATATGTTCCTTGCTAAAGCACCTGAACAGATAGTGCGAGAAACCAATGCAGTCATTGTCCTCTTTTTATGGTTCTACTGCATAACTTTCAAGTGATTTAGCATGTGGGTATTATGTCCCTTTAATGTAAATGTTTGTAACTAAACTATAAGCTTATCTTTTTGTTATGGGAAGGTAGTGTAACGGGATAGAACGAGGTATCTCAAAGACCTCATAGACTTGAATGAAGGGCTAGGCAGGGGACTGATCAAGATTTTTCACAGACTAACGCCATAAATGACAGATAGTCTATTGCCCTTGTAATGTATCCCGTCTTGTGCTTATTATCTTGCTATTTCATAGACGACTAAGGGCTCATTTTAATTGAGCGGCAACTGGGTTTGTACAAGCTCATAAAAAAAACACTTTTAGAAGGCATTGCCAACAGTTTCCACGGGTGTGTTTTTCCATCATTACCAGCAGTCTACTTGATTTTTTTTTATTGTTTAAAAAGATAGATAACACCTTTACTACCCATACCCCAGCTTTGCATAACCAACATTTTTATATTAAAATACTTTATATCGCAGTGCTTGTTATCAGCAGACACTGCTAGTTCATGTGTGCCATATAGATAACACTGTAGTTACTCCCGTGGAGTTATTTATGGGCCAGCACTGATTGGCTAAAATGCTAAAAAAACACTGAGATAAGGGCAGTCTGCAGAGGCTTAGATACAGGTAATCATAGAGGTAAAAGTAAATTAACGTGTTGGTTATGCAAAACTGGGTAATGGGTAATAGGTAATAAAGGGATTATTAATAAAGGGATTATCTTTATTTTTAAGCAATAGCAATTTTAAAGTAGACTGTCCCTTTAAATGTGCAATCAGGTAAAATGATGTTAGGCCTATTTTCCATTGATTTATTAAAGTTTGAAAACAATGCAAGCTTTTGTCTTAGCCCTAGTTGGAGTTATGTTCTTAATTATTTTTCAATATATACTTACATATAAAAATATAATAAAGCACATAACTCCAACTAGGCCTAAGCCTGGGGCATCACTAAATATGACATATAAATATATATATATATATATATATATATATATATATTTTTTTTTTTTTTTTTAAACGGCTGACGTTAATTTAAAATAAACTCTTTGATTATTTATTAGGTGACCAAATCACTCTACCTAGCTGAAAAAACACCCAACTCCTAACACTGCAACTAACTACTATGTATTTCTCTCTCTAGCTGATGACAGGTAAGGAGCGCAGGCATGAACATACATTTTTATAATCTATGGTCAGGTAACTATAGCAACAAACTCTTTGCGATTTCCAAGAAATCCGACATCAGATGGAAATGTTAACACAACATTAACTTCTGCATGCACAAGAAGACCGGCTGCACACATTGGGCAAAATATCTCGGTATACTTCGGTAGCTTACGGCTCCATTTTTACAGACTCAATGAAAACAAGTTGTCTTTTTTCTTACTTTTTTCAAGGTTTCTGTTTTACATACGTTAGTATGGACTGTTTTGAGGGAGATATTTTTACATTGAATTAATTTAATAACATTTTGAAGGTTTTGTTATGATAAGGGCATCCTTCAGTTAATCCATATACCAAGAGGTAAGTGGTTATGAGAGAGATGCTGCTGCAATCATTATTATCACAATTTGCAGATGTTATGAGGGGCTGGTACAAATCTCTTTGAATTGCACAATTTTTGCAGTGCTGTGGCAAGGACAAGAGAGTTTAGTTTCACACACAGGTCTTATTGAATCTGGGTCAATGATTGCAGATACAAATGTCTGACTTGGTTAATTGCATATCTAGACATGGTTTAATAATTAACATAGAGGTTCCAGATATAAAAGGAAAAGGAAACTGAAAAGTAACCTATCTAATGTCTCCAACATGAGATACAGTATAACAAAAAAAGAAGTATGTGCTATTAACAGTATCATTTCCTGGTTTTACAAATATTTAAAAAATGTGATTTGAGCAATATTTTAGGCTATGTATTAAACAAGCTAAGTATTGACTGGTGAGTAAGCTTTAATAATTGGGATCAGCAGTGGGTGTGTACACAAAGTGCCAAGTTAAAAAAGGCATATTTTATAAATATTAAAATGATATATTTTGACTGTATATCCCCAACGTTCTATTGATTTTTGTATCCCTTAATGTTGTTTATAAAATAAATATTTAATGGCTGCTCAAACTCTCATTTCTAGAGTGGGAAAAAGTATGTTGACATACAGTATGCTGACATACTTAGCCACACATTTAATATAGACTTGTTTTTCATTATGATTAAAAAGGGGGCACATGGGCCTTTCTTATAGCCCTGCAGAATCTGTTGGCACTCTACAAATAACAGATAATAATTATAGCCCGGTAACTTGCTGCTTTGACAATGTTGTTGTTCCAGTCTCTCATATATCCCCTTTGGCCCTGTGCTTATGATGTCCTAGGCAGGATAGCCTAGAAAAACATTAGCTCTAACCCTGGGTTTTGTATGCCTGACCCCTTGCTGCTCCAACCACCATGTTACCAGAACCCACATAGATCATCCTATTACCTCATGCCTACCAGGAAACCCCTGGCAAAGGTTGTGTTTTTTTTTTTTGTTTTTTTTTTACTAGAGTTCCCTAATCTTTCAATTAAATAAAAATATAGTGTGTATGTGTGTGAGAGAGAAAAAGAGAGAGAGTATGCAGAATAAAATATTTCACTCCTATCAAAACAGTTTTTATATACAAATGCACTGCACGAGTACTCAGCAAAATATTTGTATCAGAAAACAGATATTTATTGGCTATTTAAATAAAAAAAACTTTACATAAATATTGGTTCATGATTATATACCCTGTAATGATAGGTAATTTGAAGGAAAAACCATGGGCTCAGTCACAAATGTAATTGTTGGTTACAAGTACAAAATTTGGCTTTACATTTTTACAAAAACAAGATAAACTACACTCTGTCCATTTTTATTTACAAAAATGGTAGATTTTTTCCCCATAAATATGGCAAGGCAAATCCCATATGTTTGCACTACGCTGATGCACATATATACACACACACACACACACACACACACACACACACACACACACACACACATATATATATATATATATATATATATATATATATATATATATATATATATACAAACACTCTGCTAATCCGCATCTCCAGATCATATGAAAAAGAAAAAAGTATATGTCAAATTGTTAAAAGTTGAAAAATACAGCTTTATTTGGTACACAAAATGTTAAAATCAGTTGCATGTAAAAACATGAAAGAAAAAACAAAAGGGAAAATCAGCTACAGTCCTGTAACTGACATAGAGCAACAGCAGCCAAACATGTTTCGGGCCTAGTGTCAGCCCTTGTTCACTGGCATAACTAGTGCTGGGAAAAGCCTTAATTTAAAGGTAAAGTTAATTATCAATTACATGCATCTGTTGAATTAACCCATGACTACCTAGATAGTCATGGTTAAAGGTAAATTATCATTAATTGTTTTTTTGTTTATTATATTAAACATTTTCATTTTAAAGCAAACATAAATGTTAAGTGTGTTTATTTAAAACTGTCAGATGGCTAGATATATATGAAAAAAATTTTTTATTACTCTGATTTGATCCTAAATGGACGTAGAACTCAATCTCCACTTAAAGATATTTTTTACTTAAAGATATTGTTTTTTATACTTTAATTCATTTTCTCTTTTGTCAAAAAGGAGAGAAAATGAAAAAAACAATCATAAATCTATTAGTAAAATAAATCAACATCCATTATGGAATTTAGACCAAAGGGGTGCTTTGTTTTAAGATGGAAAATCCAAAACACTTCCCTTTGGTCCAAAAGTCTCTCTCTAGCGCCCCCTCTCCTGTGTCTAGGGACATGGTCAATGCCTTGTACTGTCAAGAGGGTATCATTAGAATTATGTTCCTCTCTAAAGTGCTTAGCTATTGGTGTATTGCAATCCGGGTTGCCAATATCTCTGAGATGTTGTAAGAACCTGTCACGCAGGGCACGTTTAGTGCGCCCCATGTACTGTTTTTTACATCCTTGGCATGTAAGTAAATGACAAATTTGGTGTTACATGAAATGCTGAAGCGTATGTCAAACTCCCTATTTGTTGTACTTGATACAAATTTGGGACCCTGTTGGATGTGTTTGCAGGTTTTACAAATATTTCCTTGACATTTCATGGAACCTATTCTTCTCTATAACCAAGATTGGTTAGTTTGTGACGGTAGCATTGAGGGAGCTAATAAGCTTCCTAAGGTCTTTGCTTTACGTGCTGAAAAATTACAGCCGTGTTGAACTATTTTGCTTAACTTGGCATCACTTTTTAAAATTATATTATATATTATATTAATATATATATATACACATGCATAAGAAGAGAGAAGCGCTCTACCAGGAACGAACAACAGCTCATCAGCTAGTTCTATGGTGATTTACCACCCGGAAGCAGCCTCTTTTAGACCAGTGTGCTTTTCACAGAGGAAAACTTTCCTGAAGTATATCAATCTGATTCCGCCAAGTAAGGTCAGTCCAGCCCTGAAATACCAGGCAATTCTCCTCTGAACAAGGAACATGACAACCCCAGACAATCATTTCGGCCTCCTATGGGCCTCGTAAGTGAGGTGCAGCCACATTCCTCTAAGCACACTGGACAAGGAGTCCACGTCTGGTTTCCCCCATCACCCATAGGGAGACTTCCCAAGGGTCATATTAATTTGCATACGAAGAGAGAAGCGCTCTACCAGGAACCAACAACAGCTCATCAGCTAGTTCTATGACGATTTACCACCCGGAAGCAGCCTCTTTTAGACCAATGTGTCTTTTCACAGAGGAAAACTTTCCTGAAGTATATCAATCTGATCCCGCCAAGTAAGGTCAGTCCAGCCCCAAAATACCAGGCAATTCTCCTCTAAACAAGGAACATGACAACCCCAGATGATCGTTTCGGCCTCGTCAGTGAGGTGCAGCCATATTCCTCTAAGCACACTGGGCAAGGAGTCCACGTCTGGTTTCCCCCATAACCCATAGGGAGAATTCCCAAGGGTCATATTAATTTGCATACGAAGAGAGAAGCGCTCTACCAGGAATGAACAACAGCTCAGACTGATATGCTTCAGGAAAGCACACTGGTCTAAAAGAGGCTGCTTCCGGGTGGTAAATCACCATAGAACTAGCTGATGAGCTGTTGTTCGTTCCTGGTAGAGTGCTTCTCTCTTTGTATTCAAATGAATATGACCCTTGGGAAATCTCCCTATGGGTCATGGGGGACACCAGACGTGGACTCCTTGCCCAGTGTGCTTAGAGGAATGTGGCTGCACCTTACTGTCGAGGCCCATAGGAGGCCGAAACGATTGTCTGGGGTTGTCATGTTCCTTGTTCAGAGGAGAATTGCCTGGTATTTTGGGGCTGGACTGACCTTACTTGGCGGGATTAGACTGATATGCTTCAGGAAAGTTTTCCTCTGTGAAAAGTACACTGGTCTAAAAAGAGGCTGTTTCCGGGTGGTAAATCGCCATAGAACTAGCTGATGAGCTGTTGTTCGTTCCTGGTAGAGCGCTTCTTTCTTTCTTTGTATGTATGTATATATAATGTGTGTGTGTGTGTGTATTTAAAACGGCTATACTGTGCATAGAAGTCATCCACACTTTACTATCAAGAGACAATTAAAACCTTGTCACCTATGTGATCCTCAACCTTATATGAAAATAGGGTTCATAAAGAAATGATAAATTACATTGTATCTATGCCCTGCAGAGGCTTATCAAAACCCTTTTTGGGGTTTTGTTAAGCTTTAGATCTGCAGTGGATGTGGATACTTTTGTTAATGTGCCTCTAAGTAAATTTGCCCACTGAATTCCTGATTTCAAGCATGTTTGCATTATTATACATATATTGGGAAACTTTCTCAAAGCCATTTAAACTAAATCACCTCTTTATTTGAACAAGTAAATGGTAAATATACAATAAAAAGGCACAATTTAAAGGGAATGATATTGTTGGAAATATTTCTAAAACTAGTGCTTTTTGACTGGCTTTAGCGCAATGCCTTTTGAAGTGGGAAAACTGTTTCAAAGCTGGGGGGTCCTAAGTGTAAGGTTAGTGAGAATAAAGGGGGAGAGTTGATTTTATTAAAAAAATAACATTAAAAAAACATATTTTTCTTACAGGAAATGGAAGGAAGTATTAAAGGGAGATTAAATAGCTGAGTACAACTACTGTAGCAGGGTTACTAGTCACAGCTCTCTATAAAGCCATGATCTTATTTTAACTCATTACATAATCCATCTGGTGAAGCTCTGCATTTTACACTGGGTGCCGCCATCTTGTAGCAGCGTATTTTTGCATCCAGTAACAGAAGCAGAACACTTTCACAGATCTGTGATATTACCGTCTTTTTAACAGCTGTATCTTTCACATTTTTTTGTGCATATTTTAAAAGCGAAATAACAAATTTAAGCTACAAGATGGCAGCTCCCAGTGTAAAGATGAAGAGCTTTACTATCTGATAATTGTAAGGGGTTAAATTAAGAGAACGACTTTGAAAATAGCTGCAGGCAGAGTAAAATCAGCATGGTGAGCAGTAACCGTATACCTAGCAGTTTAAAGTCCCTTTAAAACTGGAACTAAGCAGTAGGTTGTAGGCTGAAAGGTATGCAGGTAAAAGCATTCTGAATAATATGCAAAGAGTGATCATTTGCATATTGTTTCCCAGAATCACCTTCTCTGATATGAAAGTATTGCACAATCTTCAAGATTCCTTAGTATTAGAATTGACTCCCCAGTTTCTCAAATTCATATGCTACTCTAAGAAGTTACAAGCATTTAAACCATTTATAGAAACTCCACAACCACTAGTAATTATATTAAGATTTTGATTAAATGTTTGTACAGTATTGTTAAGATTAAATATTAGTGATTTATTAACATTGTGTAGTATGTTGTTTTGTATTTAAAGGGACATTAAACCTAAACATTTTTGTTTATGATTCAGATAGAGAATACAATTTTAAATAACATTCCAATTGACTTCTATTATCCAATTTGCTTTATTCTTTAGATATCCTTTGTTGGAGAAATAGCAATGCACATGTATGAGCCAATCACATGAGCCATCTATGTGCATCTACCCATCAGCAGCTACTGAGCATATCTAGATATGCTTTTCAGCAAACAATATCAAGAGAATAAAGCAAATTAGATAAAAGAAAAAATTAGAAAGTTGTTTAAAATTGCATGCTCTTTCTAAATAATGAAAGAAAACGTGGGTTTTGTTTCCCTTTAAGCTGTAAGAGCTTAAATATGTTCTCTTTCTCATAATATCAGTGACTGCTTGAATACTTATTTGAGAAATTTAAGCACATTCCTATTTGATCAAAATTTGATGTTATAACGTTGAGTGTATATTTAAACACTTGCTAAAATGAGCAGCTAAATAAATGTACCTCTTATTGATGATATTTTGATAAGAAATTATGGTGGGCTAGATTACAAGTGGTGCTCTATTTAACGATTTCGCTTGTGTGCAAACACAGACAGAAGTAAACTTTTAATGTGCGCGGGTTAGCGCTTGTATTACAATTTGATGTACATGTAAATGGATTGCGTGCAAGCGAAACTTAATGCATGCTAATTTCAGGACTTCAAATATGGTGATTGAATTAACATCTTTTCCCCTAGACTTTAATGGAGCACACTGATGAAAAAAACCTAACACTTAGGGGCCTATTTATGATGGTGCGAGCGGACATGATCCGATATAGCGGATCATGTCTGCTGCACATTGATAAATGCCGACAGCATACGCTCTCTGTATTTATCATTGTACCAGCAGTGCTTGTGAACTGCTGGTGCAATACCGCCCCCTGCAGATTCTTGGCCAATCGACCGCTAGCAGGGGTTGTCGAAAACGATCGAGTTGATTTCTGTCGATTTCTGTCCGCCGCCTCAGAGCAGGCAGACAGGTTATGGAGCAGTGGTCTTTAGACCGCTGCTTCATAACTTCTGTTTCCGGCAAGCCTGAAGGCTCGCCGGAAACACGGGGCATCAAGCTCCATATGAAGCTTGATAAATAATGCCCCTTTGCGCTAACTTGCTAACCCGGCACCACATTAGACCAAGGGGCCTATTTATCAAAGCTTCAATTGAAAATACGCTGGAATTCCGCATTGTAACTGTTGTGAGATTGATCTGCTGTAGTTATCAAAGCGTCAAGATCGGCAAATGTTAAAATTTGTGACGTAAAATACGATCCCGCGAACTCAATCCAACGCACATTGATGCGAGTTGAAAACATTGTTATTCGAGCGGAATTGTGTTCATTCGCCCTCCTATTCGATAATATTTGAAGCTCTCATGAAGTTATCAAAAATTCTACATTTACGCTTGCGTCTTTTCCGACTAAGTGTACCTAGTTTTCAATCCGCCAGCCTTGAGGTTGCGTATGCCATAGAAGTCAATGGGAGTCTGAAAACACAGAAAGCTTATGTTCGATGCTGCAAGAGAATAAAGCATATTACATAATAAAAGTAAATTAGAAACTTTAATAATCTTTTTCAGGCTATCTGTGAGTGTTATTAAAAAAATAATAAATAAATAAATATATATATACATACATACATACATACATACAGTATGTGTGTGTGTATATATATATATATATATATATATATATATATATATATATATATATATGTGTGTGTATATATATATATATATATATATATGTGTGTGTATATATATATATATATATATATATATATATATGTATATATATATATATATATATATATATCTACAATTTGTATACCCTTACTAATTCAAACAATATTATTGCTCCACATTTGGTGCACTAGTAGATATAGGGATAAAAATGAAAAATACATTACTACTTATGGATTATGCTACAACTTTGTCTCTCATTACAAAGCAAGGGGGCAATATTATTTCTACATATTTGGTGCAAAGTGTTGCCCCAAACTTGTTGCACTAATAGATATAGAGATAAAAATGAATAAATACACAACATAATATAGCTAACTTCCTTTTTATTTTTTGTGAAAAATCTATGTGCACCATGTTTAAGCCATTTAATACAAGTCCCACTTTCCACTTTGTGCCATATTTGACTCAACACTTTTCCCACCAATTATGACGCAATCTCCTAAATAACCCACACACTAGTGAATTTTTCTGCCACTTTTGATTGGAATATGCATAATCACAAGATTTGACATCTGCCAATCTGATTCAAATACTCATTATAAACTATCACTGACAAATCAAATTGCTTGATACTTGTGTCATTGATCACTCATCAGAACTTGTAAGTGCCGTTTGTTACTACACTGTGTATTATACTTTGAAAGTATGTATATGTGAAATTAGTATTAAATATAAACATTGATGCTGACATTAGGACACATAGTGTAATATTTAGACAAGGATTTTAAAATTTGAATTGATGTTTGATTCAATATAATCTTAAGCTGATAGCTCAGAGGGATAGCCCACCTAACTTTAAACTGTCATGATTCAGATACAGCAGAAATTAAAATCACCTCTTTACTGGCATGCTATTTTCAATGTATTTCTTCCTTCTCTTCTATTTCTTTTTCAGTAAGAAATGTCATTTTATATGCCAGCCCATTTTATAACACCTGTGTAGGGGTAGATTTTAAAAATAGATTGCAATCAGGAGGGGTTAGACAGACTGGTGCAGAGAAAAAACTGGCCCAGCTCCTAAAGGGACAGGAAACCCAAAAATATTATTTCATGATTTGGATAGAATATACAATTTTTAACAACTTTCCAATTGACTTCTATTATCAAATTTGCTTCATTCTCTTGTTATCCTTTGCTGAAGGAACAGCATTGCACTACTGGCAGCTAGCTGAACACATTTATTTAGCCAATCACAAGAGACAAATGTGTGCAGGCAACAATTAGCAGCTAGCTCCCACTAGTGTAGGATAGGTGCGTATTCTTTTCCAACAAGGGATACCAAGAGAACAAAGTACATTTGAAAATATAAGTGAATTTTAAAGTGTTTTAAAATTGCATGCTCTATCTGAATCATGCAACTTTAATTTTTACATTCCTATCCCTTTAAAATATCCATTGATTGCAAATAAATACATATGATACTCTGATTACATGTTATATTCGCAATTATTCCTGCTCAGAATAATAATACATTTACAATATACATACATACAAGTATGTGCAAGTATATATGTAAAAATTCTAGCATTAATAATTTAAAAAATAAATAAAAATATGACTCCTAGAAATACAAATACACAATAATTTCTGTGAAAGTATCATATAACAAATCAATATAAAATAACTTTCTATGAGATATTGTTTGTTGAAATATAAATCAATCTATTTCTTGGATATTAACCGTTGAAAAATAAAAGATTAGCTTTAGAGAAATGTGCTTGTTCATGGACAGTAATGAAATGGTATAAATAAAGTTGGGAAAAAAAACGAATAACCACGACATCGATGACAGTTAACACCAGTCCGATACTCTTTGCACCGTACTTGACGCGCGTGTTTTTGACGGCTTTTTTTTGATAAATAAGGAGAACGTATTCAGGTCTGCGGCAGCGATGTCTGGCAAGCGTATTGATGCCGGCGAATGCAACATAGTTAACGCTTTGATAAATAGGCCCCGAAGTGCGCTAAACCCTATGGTAGTTATGCATATTTACATTCCAATTTTCTTCACATGGAAGAATATGTTCTTTTTATTTTTAAATATATGTATTTAATTATTTCTTTTAAATATATACACCTTTACCTATATATCTATATGAATATATACAGGTATAGATATTAAAAGATACTGTATATATAGGAATAACTATTAAAAATACTAAGAACAATTTCTACTATGTGAAGAACATTGGAATGTAATACATTTACAGTAAATTAACAGTAAAATATTAATTTTGATTAAAAATGATTATTCATGCTTTAAAGTATTTGAGCAGAAAGGGTGTATGTGTATATATCAGTGACGTGCAGTGAGGTCAGAGGCTGGTGAGGCACTAGATATGATATGCCAGAGAAACACATGTACAGAGGGCCGCAAGTACCCCCAACAGGGCAGGTTTAAATGATAGCTGAACCAGTGCACAGGTGACATAATCAGGTGATGGGTGAGAGCAAGTTAGTAACCACTGAGTTACTGATCAGCTGATTACCTCACCTGTGCACTGATTCAGCAATAATGAAAACCTGGCCTGTTGGGGGTACTTGAGGACCATTGTTGAGAAACACTGCACTAAAGCACCAGCTCATCGGAAATGTATTGGTTACCTGGAGAATAAAGCACACATACTCTGCTCTCTGACACCCACACACACTCACATACACACTCACACAATTCTGTGGCACAGTGCCAGTTGCTAAGCAATTAGAATGATACACAATCTCTTCTCTACTCACTAAGAGCAATAAAATTGTGGAACTCATTACCAAAGGAGGTAGTGAATGCCAATACCATAGATACATTTAAAAATAGTCTGGATAAATTTCTGTATATAAACAAAATTCATGGATATGATTGCTAGTATTAAATGGGTCACATTTTAATGGGGTTATTTAAGCTTAACTGGAGCTTTTTGTAAGTATTTTAGATTTGTATAGGTTGAACTCGATGGACTTCAGTCTTTTTTCAACCTTATCTACTATGTTACTATGTATGTTACTGTATTGTAAAAATAGAAATAATTTACTATACAAGTTTTACACAAAGGACAAGTTATCAATACTGCCAACACAGCTGCTGCAATATGGTGTTCAAGAAACGCACGTGCACATCCCACTTAGGTATGCTCTTCAACAAAGGATACCAAAAGAATGAAGTACATAATAATAATAAAAGTAGAATAGAAAGGTTAAAAGTAGAATAGAAAGGGTTTTTTTGTTTGTTTTTTTTGTGCAATTTCTATCTGAATGATGGAAATGTAATTATGACTTCCATGTTCCTTTCAAAAAGTAATTTGATTTGCTGACATGGGGCCAGTAACAGTTGATGCTAATTCTCAAAATATAAATAACTAGAAAAGTCTATTAAAATAGCATGCTCTACCTCAATCATGAAAGTTTAATTTTAAATGTCTCCCTTTGACTATGTGTTTAACCAGTTACTTTACAGTGGCATTATTTCTAAAAACATTTAACTGCAATAATAACCTATATTTTTTAAATGACTCATTATCTCCTTTTATTAATATAAAATTGTATAAAAGCAGCACATATTAAAAACACAATGCAACAGCTTTCAATTGATTTGTGAATTACAAGTTAACAGCAGTCTTTAAATAAATGGAGACACAGAGAAAAATAAAAATAGATACTGCATCCTCTGACTGAACAGACATAACATATATGGAGTTTGTACCTAATTAAATCAAATAACCATGAAAAAGGGAGGCTTAGCAAAATTTAATGTCAAACTTTAATTTAAATAATGTGGACACTGCACACACTTAACTTCAAACTCTGGGTTTTAAATTATGGATTTAAATTTGAATTGACCCTTTGACTTCCTGTCAGTATTGGGTTATGCTCACTTACTGACCCCCCCCCCCTGTTAATGAGCTGTATCTGAACACAATTTGTGAATCACAAGAGATGTAGAATACTTCTTTACTCTTCTGCTTGGTGTCATCTGTTCTTAGGTTACCTCAGCTTCCAGTTGTGTCACATGACCCTACTCACTGCATCCTCCTTCTGATTAATCTATATATCCTTCACTTGCTAGGAGGCATCAAGAGGGGTGCCTCCTATTGGTCCCAATTTTTGCTGCTAATATATTGACAGAACACAGATGGCGCTGCAGCACAGCTTTTCCTTTGACCCATGTACTGCAATGGAGAGAAGCGTTCCTGTACCTGCCTCTCCATAGCATTACATGGGGGGGGAAATATTTTTTTTTTTACTTTTTTTTTTGTTTTAATTAAAATTTAATTAAGCTTTGGCCACATATGGCAGGGTAGGCACTGCCTCCCCTGCCTCCTATGAGTGCACGTCCCTGGTATATATATATATATATATATATATATATATATATATATATATATATATAATGTTATCGCAACTTCGCTAACATTAGTGCTAACATTAGTGCACCACTTGTAATGCTGCCCTATATCTATTGAGCTATGCCAAATTTTTGTCAATTATTTAAAGTATTTCATGTTAAATTCTTGTGACACAGCAAGAATGTTGCTTAAAATTATTAAAATTGTTAATTAAAACATCATATTTATACGTTTTTATATAATTTTTTTACTTACATGAAAGTAGATATAAACATGAATTACAAGTATCATGATCCAATCAATGAAAATTATAACTCTTGAGCCAACACAATGTAAAATGGTGAACTCTTGGTTTGTTAAAAAAAACAACAAAATGTTAGCATAGGGATTATAGGTCTGGAGCGTTTAAGGGTCTGAGTCTGCTGAACTGAGGCTTCAGCGGAGTGGCTTCCTTTGGAGATGGAAGGAGCTCTGGCTGGGGCTTTGCATTGTGATCAAGCTTTGGTGGGCCCCAACTATCTACTCTTGGGTTGTCAGGTTTTTGAGATTGTAATTATGTGTGATGATTATGTGAAAGTTTAGGCCTTATGAATAAGCCTAGTCTTTTGCATTTGCATGACACTTTGTGGACTAATACTGTCACGCCGCCACCGCTACTCACTATGGCTGTTGCCATAGACGCAGTGGTAGTGACCCGTTGCTATGGCCATTGCCAAAGATGCAGGCGGTGCTTCAGAGCATGCAGAGATGATGTCATCACCACACGCTGCCTCTCTATCCAGGATGCCGCTCCTCTGTACACCTGTGTGTCCTCTTTGGCGTGAATTGGCGCCTATGTAAGTACTGCAGTGCTTACATGCTCTTCCCAAGTATAGGTGTTACTTAGTGTTCTCCTGGGTGTTATTGTTACTGTGTGCTGGATTGTTATATTGTTGCTGACCTCTGCTTGTCTGACCACTCTGCCTGTTAATCCCTAAACTGTTGGATTGATATACTGTTGCTGAACTCTGCTTGTCTGACCACTCTATTGGTTTACCCCTGAACTGTTATACTATTGGATTTCCCTTTGTTGCTGACTCCTGCCTGTTCCTGGTCCTTCTATTGCTTTACCCTGTACTGCTATACTGCTGGATTTCCTTCATATTGTCGCTAAGGACTGCCCTGACTACTGTTAGTACTGCTTACCTCATTTTACAAACTTTCTCTGCTCTGGGCTATTTCCTATCACTCCACTTGATGCCGGATAAGAAGACTACTGGACAAGTTTGGTTTGATAGAGGAATATCCCACGAGCATTACATTATACTTGGGCCATGGATTCAAATGAGGTTGCAAGAGCTGTCCATCTTCAGGGACAGGTGCTGGGAACCCATAGCGTACACTTGCAGAATGTGGACTCTAGACTAGAGGCTATATCCGCTATGCTCTCCTCATTGGTTGCAGAAAAGAAAGCTACTCCTGTTGTTGCGCAGCCAGTCCCAGCTGCCAGTGCGGCATCCTCTTCCCCTGCTTTTGGAAACATACCCCGGATACCTTTGCCTGACAAGTACGATGGTACTACTGACTGTAAAGGTTTTCTTAACCAGTGAAGGCTGCCCTTTCACAATGATCCTCACACCTTCCAGTCTCATCAGTCAAAGGTCACCTTTATCATTTCTTTATTGAAAGACAAGGCCCTGGCCTTGGTCTCTCCCCTTTTGGAACAGAGTGCTCAACTCTTGAACGATGCTGATGCTTTCATTACTGCATTATCTTCTGTGTTTGGGACTTCTGGCCGTGCTTCTGCTGCAGAATACTCTCTCTTGGATCTCTGCCAGAGCAATAGGACTGTGTGGCACAATATGCCATCGAGTTTCGCACCTTGGCACTTGAGACCAGTTAGGACAGCAGTGCCCTCAAGGCAGCCTTTAGGAGAGGTTTGCATGAACGCATCAAGGACGAACTTACTTATCGCGATGTTTCTTCATTCCTGCATGAATTTATATAACTTTGTATCAGTCTAGATTCTTGCTTCCAGGAGACACAAGCTGAGAGAGACAGAACTTGTAGAATCCTTTCCTCTCGTCCTCTTACTCATCCGGTTTCTAGACTATCCTCTACCCCTTTATCAGCTCCAGTTACCTCTGTAAAGGAACCCATGGATCTCTCCTCCCTCAAGCCCTCTGAATCCGAAAGACAGAGAAGGAGGAGATTGAAACTGTGTGTTTTTATTGTGGTTCTAACTCACACTAGCTTAAGAACTGTGATATTCTGCCGGGAAAAGCCAATGCATAGAGGATAACATTGGGGTACCTCTAAGTGTGCTCACTACTAAAACCCCTCACTCCTCTCGGATCCTAGTACCTGTTACCTTGACCTTCCTTCAGAATTCTATTCTTGTTCAAGCCTTTATTGATTCAGGGGCAGCTGGAAATTTTATTGATCACCGTTTTTATGATTCAGGCAGGCTTACCTCTTCTGCAGAAAAAACAATGTCTCAAGATAACTACTCTGGATGGTACTCCCCTTGGATCAGGTTTAATCCATTTCGAATCGGTACCCCTAACCCTGACTGTGGGAGTCCTTCATACCGAACAGTTGCAGTTTGATGTCATTCATTCTCCAGCACAACCTGTCATCCTTTGGTCTTCCTTGGCTTCTTATACACAATCCACAGTTCGACTGGGCTGAGGGACAGTTGACCTATTGGGGTACATACTGCTTCCACTCCTGCCTTGCTAAGGTTACTCCTCTGCTCCACATTCCCATAGCCAGTCTACAGACCCCTTAGAGCCTTCCCTCAGTATATGCAGATTTCCCAGACGTGTTTGAAAAGAAAGCAGCTGATGTGCTGCCACCCCACCATCCTTATGACTGCAAAATTGACCTCTTTCCTGGAGCCCCACTTCCTAAAGGGAGGACTTAACCTGTCTCCAAAGCTGAAACCAAGTCCATGGAGGACTATATTCAAGAAAACCTAGCTAAAGATTTTATTCGTCCTTCCTCTTCTCCTGCCGGGGCTGGATTCTTTTTTGTCAGTAAGAAGGGCGGTGGACTCAGACACTGTATTGACTACAGAGCCCTAAACAACATCATTATAAAAGAATCGCTATCCTATTCCTTTCATCACTGAACTTTACAATTCACTTAAGAATGCTCGCTACTTCACCAAGCTGGACCTACGTGAGGTGTACAATCTTATTTGTATCTTTCCAGGGCATGAATGGAAGACTGCCTTCAGCACGAGTTCAAGGCATTACTAATACCTCGTAATGCCCTTTGGTCTGTGTAATGCCCCTGCAGTCTTTCAAGCATTTGTCAACAATGTCTTCCGTGACCACCTCAATCGCACTGTCATTGTATACCTGGATGATATCCTTATTTTCTGTTCCACCCTTGAGGAGCATAATGAACACGTGAGACAGGTCTTTCTTCACCTCAGAGACAGGGCTGGATTGGCCTACCAGGATACCAGGAGATTTCCCGGTGGGCTGCAGCAGCTGGGGCTGGAATGCTACAATTTAAAGGGGTGATTAATTGATACAATTGGGTTGTAGTTTTGCTATATAACATCAGTCTGGCATTTTTGTTTAATACAAAGTAATATAATTTAAAAATATTAGGGGAGGAGTATCCCAGTAATGCCTTTTGAGAAAAATGGGGCATTTGCATTCTACCGGCTCAACATAAAATAGGGCTGGTCTTCATATTTTTCCAGGGCTGCTTTTTATTCCCAGTCCAGCCCTGCTCAGAGACAATTCTCTGGTAGCTAAACTGGAGAAATGTGAGTTTGATCAAGTCCAGATGCAGTTCCTTGGCTATGTCATCTCGAAGGAGAGTTTTGCCATGGATACTTCTAAGCTCACAGCAGTTCTGGAATGGCCTCAACCAACTTCATTAAAGGAACTACAGAGATTCTTGGGGTTCTCCAATTATTACCGCAAGTTTATAAAGAACTTTTCCCAGATAGTTTCTCCACTCACTGAGTTGACTAAACGGAACAAAGACTGCAAAAGTTCACCTCCTGAAGCCATGAATGCCTTCTCTCTTCTGAAAAGCCTTTTGTTCTGCTCCTGTGCTCCACCATCCTGATCCTGACCTGTAGTTCACTTTAGAGGTTGACGCCTCCGAGATTGGAGCTGGGGCAGTCTTAACCCAAAGAGATCCTTCAACTTCCAAGTTGCACCCTGTTGCCTTTTTCTCCTGCAGAGAGGAATTACAATGTGGGTAATTAGCCATTAAGATGGCCCTGACTGAATGGCATCATTGGCTAGAGGGTACTGCCAACCCCATTCAGATTCTCACTGACCACAAGAATCTGACTTGCCTAGAGACTGCTCATTGACTCAATCCTCGACAGGTTGTTTTCTCTTTTCTCCTTTTAACTTTGTGGTCTCTTATCTTTCTGGGACCAAAAATAAAAAGGCTGATGCCCTTTCCCGTCCGTTTCCTCAGTCTAGTGATTTTTTTGAAGCTCCTATTGAACACATCATACCCCCCTCCTGTGTGGTTGCTCAACTTAACACCTCTCTTCTTCAAAGACTGCAACATGCCCAGTCTAGAAAGCCTCCTGAAGCCCCCATGGCTCCTGATATCTTCTTTGTACTACTAAACCTACGCACCCCTGTGCTATCCTGGGCTTATGATAGTAAACTGTCAGGACATCCTGGTTTGACAAGAACTGTTAAACTTCTTTCCCAACATGTATGGTAGCCTACCATATAGATCAACTCTCAGGATTATGTGAAATCCTGCACGACTTGTGCTGCCAATAAGACTCCCTGATCCTTGCCTCCTGGCTTACTCCAAACATTGTCCATTCCCAAACAACCTTGGACACACATAACAATGGATTTAATTGTGGATCTCCCTCCTTCTGACCATCATATGGTTATCTGGGTTGTGGTGGATCGATTTTCCAGATTGGCTCATTTTGTACCCTTAAAGAAACTGCCATCTGCCCAAGAATTATCTCTTTATCTGTTACATGTGGTACTATTACATGGCATTCCCGTGTAGATTGTTTCATCTCTATATTTTGGAAAAGCCTTTTGCAAGTTGATTGGAACCACTGTTTCCTTGTCTTCTGGCTACCAACCTCAGATTAATGGGCTAACTGAGAGAGTGAATCAAGATCTCAAAGCCTATCTCAGAACTTTTGTTAATCCTCTCCATACCAACTGGTCTGAATTGTTACCCCTAGCTGAGCTGGTAAAGAATACTCATTGGCACTCTTCTCTACGATGTTCTCCATTTCAAGCCAACCTTGTGTCTTTCCTCTTTCTGCTCAGTCCACAGGGGTCCCTGCTGCAGACCTACATGTCACTAACCTCACTACTCATTGGCAATGTATTCACTCTCAGTTAACTTTAACTGTCTCCAGATAGGAGAGGTTTGCTGATCATCTTAGAGCTTCTGTTTGTGCCTTTTTGGTAGGTGAACGTGTTTTGGTCTCTACTCAACATATTTGTCTACGTCAACCTAGTCACAAATTAGGGCCCAGGTTTATCGGCCCTTACAAAGTCCTTAAAAGACTGTCTCCTGTTGCCTACAAAGTGGCCTTGCCCAGAACCTTGCGTAAACAGCCAATCTTCCACAGCTCACTACTCAAGCCCTACATCAAGAACAGATATACTCGACTCATCCTCCTTCTCTTAATTCATGGTGAACCTAAGTACGAGGTTGCTAAGATCTTGGATTCCAGGTACAGGCGCAGGCAACTGCAGTTCTTTGTGCATTGGAAGGGTTACTCTGTGGCAGATCGTTCCTGGATTCCTGCCCATGATGTGCATGCTCCTTCTTTGGTCTCCAGATTTCGTGCTGCTCATCCCTCCAAGCCGACTTTGGTTCCCAGAGGTAACCCCTATGAAGGGGGCTGTCACGCCGCCGCCATGCTGCTACTCGCTATGGCTGATGCCATAGACGCTGTGGTGGTGACTCGTTGCTATGGCCGTTGCCATAGACGCAGGTGGTGCTTCAGAGCATGTGGTGATTACGTCATCGCCACACGCTTCCTCTCTATCCAGGATACCGCTCCTCTGTACACCTGTGTGTCCTCCTTGGCACAAATCGGCGCCTATGTAAGTACCTGCAGTGCTTGCATGCACTGCCCAAGTATAGGTGTTATTGTTACTGTATGCTGGACTGTTATATTGTTGCTGACTTCTGATTGTCTGACCACTCTGCCTGCTAACCCCTAAACTGCTGGATTGATATACTGCTACTGAACTCTGCTTGTCTGGCCACTGTGCCTGTTAACCCCTAAACTGCTGGATTGATATACTGCTGCTGAACTCTGCTTGTCTGACCACTCTTCCTGCCTAACCCCTAACTGCTGGATTGATATACTGTTGCTGAATTCTGCTTGTCTGACCATTCTATTAGTTTACCCCTGAACTGTTATACTGTTGGATTTCATTATGTTGCTGACTCCTGCCTGTTCCTGGTCCTTCTATTGCTTTACCCTGTATTGCTATACTGCCGGATTTCCTTCCTATTGTTGCTAAGGACTGCCCTGCCTACTGTGAGTACTGCTTACCTCATTTTACAAACTTTCTCTGCTCTGCAATATTTACTATCACTCAACTTGACGGTATAAGAAGACTATTGGACAAGTTTGATAGAGGAATATCCCACGAGCATTACACATACTAGATAGCCTTGTCAATTAGTCTTTTTTATTTTATAGGATGAGATTTATAAACAGCTACCTCCAACTTGGGAAATTGAAAGCTCTAGTTTTATGATCATTTCCATCAATATCATTCCAGTCTTCACCATCTATGTATAGAGATGTTTTATGTTACCACCAGCTTGCACAGTTTACAACAGCTATGGGAACTAGGTCTATGTGTGCATGAATGATTAAATTCAAACTTAGTTTTCAAACAGAAAGCAAACTCTCAAAACCAGTCATTCAAACATAATTTTCAGGCTGGCTCTTCACTAACAATTCTTGATAGATGTTCTTTCCATTATGCTGTTTTAGAGACAGCTCTGGAATAGTAAATTTAGTTTTGGAAGGTAAAGTGATACTTAAAGGGACAGTAAACCCCAGAATTTTTGTTGTTTAAAAAGGTAGATAATCCCTTTATTACCCATTATCCAATTTTGCATAACCAACACAGTTATATTAATATACTTTTTACCTCTGTGATTACCTTGTATCTATGCCTCTGCAAACTGCCCCCTTATTTCAGTTCTTTAGACAGACATGCATTTTTAGCCAATCATTGCTTGCTCTTAGGAGCTTCACGTGCCGGAGCTCAATGTTATCTATATGAAACACATGAACTAACGCCCTCTAGTGGTGAAAAACTGTCAAAATGCTTTCCGATTAGAGGCAGTCTTCAAGGTCTAAAAAATTAGCACATGAACCTCTTAGATTAAGCTTTCAACTAAGAATACTGAGAGAACAAAGAAAAATTGGTAATAAAAGTAAATAAGAAAGTTGTTTAAAATTACATCCCCCTATTTAAATCATGACATATTTTTTTTACTTTACTGTCCCTTTAAGCATCATACATTTGTAATACATAGCCTTGTCTGCATATTCTGTTGCCTGTTTTTTTTTTTATCTGTCCGAAGTTGGCATCAGCAGAAAAAATAGATAAAGGGGAAAAACATGGTTGCACCCATTACTATATAGAAATTAAAATGCAATATAGAAACTAAACATTAACACTTGTATCTTTAATATTTAAACGACTAACATAATTTTTAAAGATACTTCTACAGATCATTCTCAGGCTAATCTTTGCTTTGAATAAATAAATAAATATTATTGTTTTTTTATATCCCTTTAACCTTTTATCATGCAAAAATATGATGCTCTTTCGTGCATATGACATATTTCCTTATCACAGAGAACACCGTTGTATGGCACAATATATAAATACTTTAGAATCACTTTAAATTCATGTAAAAACTTCCCAAACAAGCAGAGGCAGCTTTGTACAGAGAGCTTAACCAACGTTAATAAAAATAGCATGTGGTTTTACTGGTGGTTCTCTCGTCCCACATTTCAGTTTGTAGTCAGACAACATAACAAACATAATCAGCAAGTCCAGGACAATAATATTCTCCATAATAAGCTGATGACTAATAAAATAAATAGCAATTAGCATCCATTACATAAGGCAATTTACATGTGATTTGGAGAGTCATTTATGACACCATTACATTACTGACTTTTATTATTAGTTACATGGTTAAAGGTGTATATGTGTATATATATATATATTGCTTTTACTTATTAATGTTATATTAATATACTTTGTAATATCTAAAACCTAAATCTATGCCTGTTTTTAAGACCCTATAGGCTGCCTTTATCTCAGTCCATTTTATAAGCTTTTCACAGCAGCACAGAGCTAGTTAATGTGTAATATATAGTTAACACTGTGCTCACTCCTGTGGAGTTACAAATGAGAATGCACTGATTTGCTAAAATGCAAGTTGTAAACAGCCCTTAAAAGGGGGGCAGTCTGCAGAGGCTTAGATACAAGGTAATTACAGAGTTAAAAAGTGTATTCATATAACCGTGTTAGTTGGGGGATGGGCAATAACGGGATTATCTATCTTTTTAAACAATCAAAATGTTTCCCTTTAAGTGATCCGAGGGACATTCTTTAAGCATCTTGTTAAAACTGTAAATAAATGACTCGCTTCTCATCTCAATACCATTTCTCTCTCCAATTTTTTTTTTTTTTTAACTACAGGTGGCAATTGAGATACAAATTATTAGACGTGTACTTTACTTTAAATGACCACAATATTTATGGAGAATTTTGCTTATTTCTTTTTTATTTGCACTTGAAAAACATGATAAATATTGGAACCTGAACCTCTGACTTTCCATACTTAACTTATCAACTATCCCAAATTTCCTGTTACTGTACCTTTTTTTTTGGCTTCCAATCCTATAGTGTAAATATCAAGGACATTTGTCCTACTTTATATTATTTACGCTGGGGTGTAGGAATGGCATGAATGCCTGACTCTGGGAATTATATGTGAAGTATTTGTTGGTCTTATATACATATACTGTACATATATATATATATATATATATATATATATATATATATATATATATACTTGTTGTTTGCATATTGTGGCATATCTAATTTGGTGAACTGGCATTTGTGAATATCCTGAGGTGTATAGTCTAGTTTCAATAATACAATATTTAGGGCCAGATTACAAGTGGAGCATTAAATATCGCTTTGATGAAAGCAATATTTGCGCTCCACTGTGTAATACCAGCGCAGGGTAATGTGCTCTGGTATTACCAGTTTTCAGCAATGCGAACGCTGGGATGCATTGTGCTCACAAGACTGCGCTACCATAGGATCCTATGGGGGCCTTGCTCTGATGCCGTTAGAGACAGCATCAGATCTTCAGCTCCAACAAAGTAAGTTGCACAGCAGTGGTAGCAAATGCAAACAAATCATATGTATATGATTATATTCATATATATTTATGTGTTAATGTTAGTATGTGTATATACATATACAAAAAATAAATATATATGTATTTAAGCATGTACATATATATTTACTGGGAACACACAGTTCCCACAGATCGCAATGTAAAGGCACTTTTCAGTGCCATTTTTTTTCTAACTCCCACCAACTTTAACCCCAAAATAATAATTTTATTAAAAAATAAAGATGCTGCACACATATTTAGGAATGGCATGAATGCCTGACTCTGGGAATTATATATATATATATATATATATATATATATATATAAACAGAAAACAGCACTCTCTGGTCTTAACAGTAAATATTCAATTTATTCGGTAACGTTTCGGGGAATGCTCCCCTTCATCAGACCAACAATGTACAAGTGAACCAAACATTTATACACACATAAACCCCTCCCCCAGTGCAAAAAAACACCAAACATTGTTGCCAAGGCAACCAACTAGTAACAAATGTCTCCATACATAATAAACAATTAGTTAGAATTTTGATTGAACATCAATGAGTAATTTTAACATGTTCTGATGGAAACACATACTGTCCTACTATCATAGACATATAATGAACCAGCCCCTAGAACGATAGTATGTAAGCCACAATACAATACAGTAAATGATAAAACTGGATCTGAGCCTGTATGGACCCCTGCAAAAGACAAGCAGATCATGGACAAAATTACATAAACACAGTCCTTATAATGTGATTAACATGACCCATATAGCCAATAAGTGTTAGAAGAAGTGCATGCCCTAATATATACCCCTCATATCACCAGACACGCTACAAGTCCTAATTCTAATAGGCACAATGCTTGATCGGGGTGTTATTCAAAAGTAGAGGCATCACTAATTACGTACACTTCTAATCCTCATAGCGTTTGGTTCACTTGTTGGTCTGATGAAGGGGAGCATTCCCCGAAACGTTACCGAATAAATTGAATATTTACTGTTAAGACCAGAGAGTGCTGTTTCCTGTTTCCATATACCCTATCATACTCTAGCACCCTGGCACTTGGAGAACTGTTCGTGAGAGTGCACCTGCCTCATGCTGCGTATATATATAGATATAGATATAGATATAGAGATATATATATAATATATATCTACATCTATATCTATATGTGTAGATATATATATATATATATATATATATATATATATATATATATATGTGTGTGTGTGTGTAGATATATATATATGTTATGGATGTGAAATCTGTTATAGTGTTACATTCTCAGGTGCTGCAGTGACTCATAGTCACTCATCATAAGAGTGGATTTACTCTGTGTAAATCATACCCAGCAGAGAAAAGCCAGCATTGTGATGGCGTATGAGTTAACAAGTCCTGCATGCAGGAAGAGGCTGGCTACAGGGTGTTGTACTCAAGCAGTGGCCTTTTTAGGGAAATTCCCTGCTCTTTTGCAGGGCTGTGCTTCTTGTAACCAGCAGCACATGACTATGACATTATTCCTATTTCTTAGGGTCAATCAATTAACTCTGTTTGTTCCTGGACCTAAAGGAAATGTGTACAGTGTGTATTTTCTTTATCCCATAGTATGACTTGACTGCTCTGCATTATATAGTAAAAATATAAAAAAATTATGAATCTAAAAAAAATTCAGGTTTATTCCTGCCCATTAAAGGGACACATTACTATATTTTTATATCATGTATATGAAAGAGCAACAGTTAAGTATTTTAAATATATATTTTTATGTATTAAGATTAATTAAAGGAGATACATTTAAAGTGAAGGTCAATTTTTTCATGTGAAAGTGCCCGTTTTTAAAAAAACTATTAAAAACAAGGGCACTTTCATTCAGGAAAATTGACATTTCAGCCGTTTTTTTAAAATATACTTACCTTTTATTCTTGAAGCCGCTCCAGTGCTTCACCAGCCCATCGCAAGCCTCTTCATACGTCGGCAATGATGATTCCGACATCCTCCAATCACGGCTTCCCCCCTTGGAGTAATCATTGCCAGAGGCAATGCCGTGATTGGAGGAAGCCAGTTTCGCCATTGCTGGGTAAGTAAACCAGGAAAAAGCAGGTGGGGCATCGTTTCAGAAAGGCAATGCGGCGTTTCTGAAGACAAAGGTAAGTATTTTTATAATACGGTGCCATGTCAATTTTCATGAACAAAAGTGCCCCTATTTTTAATAGTTTTTTTTAAAAACCGGGCACTTTCACATGAAAATTGACCTTCACTTTAAGAGGAAGTGCATGATTGTATGGGACTGCTCACTGGCTAACAAACGCAACTCACACAGAAAAAGTTGGTCTACTCGGCACAGGAACATCCATTTTGTGTTGTTTTTAAAAAAAAAAAAAAAAAAAAAGGTAACAAAGCACAATAATGTTATAATACAATTTAAAACATTCTATTTTACATTTAACAGATATTGAATTAAATAAATAACTCTAAAAACATCAACACCATTTCTAGATCTGGAGTTACAATTATATGTTAGTTCTCAAGATGTTTAAATGGATACTGCACTATACAATTTTTATCCCATTAATGTGTTCCAATTAACCTGTGATACACACTGCAGAGTATAATATGTATGGGGAAATGTTCATTTGTGTTTATTTTTGTATTTGAAATAGCTGATTTTGTTCACTGTCACTGGTTGTGCTCAAGGACATGCCCATAACAATGGGATGAGCCTGCTAATTTTATTTATGGTAGGTAATGGATTACTAATTATGACGGTGGGGGGGGGGGGGGTTGAATGAGCACAACCAGCTATTTCAGATACAATATCTCTCTTTCCTACCCTCACTGGGAGATTAATCAGTGCTTTTTGTCTCCTTTTTACATAGCTCTTCTACAAAGAACACTTTTGTTACTCAGATTTTTTAATATAGGTGGGGATACAACAGGCAAAATTAGCTATTTCAAATAACAAAATAAAGGTAAATTAGATGTTTGCGAACAAATAAATACACTTCAGCAGGTAAAATGGACCATTGGGGACACATTGAAAGTGGGAACAATTTAGAATACAATCCCTGGGTAAAATTCACTGATTCTTACACTATCCTCCATCTCTGAGATGAGGTATTGAAATCACCCTGAACACTCTCACTTGGGGTGATTGACAGGCCTTTCACTTACGCAAGAGAAGGGGGCAGCATTGTATGCTCAAGAGAGTGTGTAATGATACATCTGGAGAAGCGGACATACAGGGTCTGCTGCCCATTCGATGTGAAGCTGTGCGGACAAACTCAAGTTGAGAAGCTTGTCTGCATGACACTTAGTACCACACTTGGGCCCACACTCCTTTAAACAGAGTTTACTATTTTTCTCTAATCTCCTCACCATCGGAAAGTTAAAGGGACACTGAACCCAATGTTTTTCTTTTGTGATTCAGATAGATCATGCAATTTTAAGCAACTTTCTAATTTACTCCTATTATCAATTTTTCTTCGTTCTCTTGCTATCTTTATTTGAAAAAGAAAGCATCTAAGCTTTTCTCTTGTAAGGTGTATCCAGTCCACGGATCATCCATTACTTGTGGGATATTCTCATTCCCAACAGGAAGTTGCAAGAGGACACCCACAGCAGAGCTGTCTATATAGCTCCTCCCCTCACTGCCATATCTAGTCATTCTCTTGCAACTCTCAACAAGCATGGAGGTAGTAAGAGATAAGTGGTGAAATGTAGCTGTTATTTTGCTTCAATCAAGAGTTTATTATTTTTAAATAGTACCGGAGTTGTGCTATTTTGTTCCAGGCAGGAAAAAAGAAGAATCTGCCTGGGATTTCTATGATCTTAGCAGGTTGTAACTAAGATCCATTGCTGTTCTCACACATGTCTGAAGAGAGAGATAACTTCAGCGGGGGAATGGCGTGCAGGTTATCCTGCTATGAGGTATGTGCAGTTAAGATTTTTCTAGAAGATGTGAATGCTAGAAAATGCTGCTGATACCAAATTTATGTAAGGTAAGCCTGAATACAGTGATTTAATAGCGACTGGTATAATGCTTACTTTCTGAGGTAATACTCTTTTATATTTACAATATAAAACGTTTGCTTGCATGTTTAAACGTTTTTATATATACTTTGGTGATAAAAATTTATTGGGGCCTAGTTATTTTCCACATGGCTGGCTTAAATTTGCCTAGAAACAGTTTCCTGAGGCTTTCCACTGTGTTACTATGAGTGGGAGGGGCCTAGTTAAGCGCTTTTTTGCGCATTAACTGTTACAGACTGAGACATCCAGGAGTCCCCTGAATGCTACAGGACATCTCTAAAGGGCTCTTAGGCTTCCAAAATCGTTTGTTGGGGAAGGTAGGCCCACAGCAAGGCTGTGGCAGTTTGGTGTGACTGTTAAAAAACGTCTATATCATTTTTTTTGATCCAGGTTTTTGAACTAAGGGGTTAATCATCCATTTGCAAGTGGGTGCAATGCTCTGTTAGCTTATTATACACACTGTAAAAATTTCGGTTGATTTACTGCCTTTTTTCACTGTTTTTCAAATTCTGACAAATTTGTTTCTCTTAAAGGCACAGTACCGTTTTTTATATTTGCTTGTTAACTTGATTTAAAGTGTTTTCCAAGCTTGCTAATCACATTGCTAGTCTGTATAAACATGTCTGACATAGAGGAAACTCCTTGTTCATTATGTTTAAAAGCCATGGTGGAACCCCCTCTTAGAATGTGTACCAAATCTACTGATTTCACTTTAAGCAATAAAGATCATATTCTGTCTTTAAAAAATTTATCACCAGAGGAATCTGACAAGGGGGAAGTTATGCCGACTAACTCTCCCCACGTGTCAGATCCTTTGACTCCCGCTCAAGGGACTCATGCTCAAATGGCGCCAAGTACATCCAGGGCGCCCATAGCGTTTACTTCACAAGACATGGCGGCAGTCATGGATAATACACTGTCAGCGGTATTAGCCAGACTACCTGTATTTAGAGCAAAGCGAGATAGCTCTGGAGTTAGACGAAATACAGAGCATACTGACGCTTTAAGAATTATGTCTGATACTGCCTCACAATATGCAGAAGCTGAAGAAGGAGAGCTTCTTTCTGTGGGTGATATTTCTGACTCAGGGAAGATGATGCAACCTGATTCTGATATTTCTACATTTAAATTTAAGCTTGAACACCTCTGCGTATTACTCAGGGAGGTTTTAGCTGCTCTGAATGACTGTGATACAATTGCAGTGCCAGAGAAATTGTGTAGACTGGATAAATACTATGCAGTGCCGGTGTGCACTGATGTTTTTCCAATACCTAAAAGGTTTACAGAAATTATTACTAAGGAATGGGATAGACCAGGTGTGCCGTTCTCTCCCCCTCCTGTTTTTAGAAAAATGTTTCCAATAGACACCACCACACGGGACTTATGGCAGACAGTTGCTAAGGTGGAGGGAGCAGTTTCTACTCTAGCAAAGCGTACTACTATCCCTGTCGAGGACAGTTGTGCTTTCTTGGATCCAATGGATAAAAAGTTAGAGGGTTACCTTAAGAAAATGTTTATTCAACAAGGTTTTATCCTACAGCCCCTTGCATGCATTGCACCTGTCACTGCTGCTGCGGCGTTCTGGTTTGAGTCTCTGGAAGAGGCTTTACAGGTAGTGACTCCATTGGATGAAATACTTGACAAGCTTAGAGCACTTAAGCTAGCCAATTCTTTTGTTTCTGATGCCATTGTTCATTTGACTAAACTAACGGCTAAGAATTCTGCTTTTGCTATCCAGGCGCGCAGAGCGCTATGGCTCAAATCATGGTCAGCTGACGTTACTTCAAAATCGAAGCTGCTTAACATTCCCTTCAAGGGGCAGACCCTATTCGGGCCTGGTTTGAAGGAGATTATTGCTGATATCACTGGAGGAAAAGGTCATGCCCTTCCTCAGGATAGGTCCAAACCAAGGGCCAAACAGTCTAATTTTCGTGCCTTTTGAAACTTCAAGGCAAGTGCGGCATCAACTTCCTCTAATGCAAAACAAGAGGGAACTTTTGCTCAGTCCAAGACGGTCTGGAGACCTAACCAGACCTGGAACAAGGGTAAGCAGGCCAAAAAGCCTGCTGCTGCCTCTAAGACAGCATGAAGGAACGGCCCCCTATCCGGTAACGGATCTAGTAGGGGCAGACTTTTGCTCCTCGCCCAGGCGTGGGCAAGAGATGTTCAGGATCCCTGGGCGTTGGAAATGATATCCCAGGGATATCTTCTGGACTTCAAGGCTTCCCCCCCAAAAGGGAGATTTCACCTTTCACAATTATCTGCAAACCAGATAAAGAGAGTGGCATTCTTACACTGTGTACAGGACCTCCTAGTTATGGGAGTGATCCATCCAGTCCCAAAGGAGGAACAGGGACAGGGATTTTACTCAAATCTGTTTGTGGTTCCCAAAAAAAGAGAGAACCTTCAGACCAATTTTGGATCTAAAGATCTTAAACAAATTCCTCAGAGTTCCATCATTCTTCTCTGGTGGCTATCTCGGGTCCATCTGTCCAAAGGTATGACCTTTCGCAAGCCAGATTGGACAATTGTAATGACAGATGCCAGCCTTTTAGGTTGGGGTGCAGTCTGGAACTCCCTGAAGGCTCAGGGATCGTGGACTCAGGAGGAGTCACTCCTTCCAATAAACATTCTGGAACTAAGAGCGATATTCAATGCTCTTCAGGCTTGGCCTCATCTAGCGACAATGAGGTTCATCAGTCGGACAACATCACGACTGTGGCTTACATCAACCATCAAGGGGGAACAAGGAGTTCCCTAGCGATGTTAGAAGTCTCAAAGATAATTCGCTGGGCAGAGATTCACTCTTGCCACCTATCAGCTATCCATATCCCAGGTGTAGAGAACTGGGAGGCGGATTTTCTAAGTCGACAGACTTTTCATCCGGGGGAGTGGCAACTCCATCTGGAGGTGTTTGCACAATTGGTTCTTCATTGGGGCGAACCAGAACTGGATCTCATGGCGTCTCGCCAGAACGCCAAGCTTCCTTTTTACGGATCCAGGTCCAGGGACCCCAAGGCAACGCTGATAGATGCTCTAGCAGCGCCTTGGTCCTTCAACCTGGCTTATGTGTTTCCACCGTTTCCTCTGCTCCCTCGTCTGATTGCCAAAATCAAGCAGGAGAGAGCATCAGTGATCTTGATAGCGCCTGCGTGGCCACGCAGGACTTGGTATGCAGATCTGGTGGACATGTTATCCTTTCCACCATGGACTCTGCCGCTGAGACAGGACCTTCTACTTCAAGGTCCTTTCAACCATTCAAATCTAATTTCTCTGAGGCTGACTGCCTGGAGATTGAACGCTTGATTTTATCAAAGCGTGGTTTCTCCGAGTCAGTCATTGATACCTTAATTCAGGCACGGAAGCCTGTCACCAGGAAAATCTATCATAAAATATGGCGTAAATATCTTTATTGGTGTGAATCTAAGGGCTACTCATGGAGTAAGGTCAGGATTCCCAGGATATTATCTTTTCTCCAAGAAGGATTGGAGAAAGGATTGTCAGCTAGTTCCTTAAAGGGACAGATTTCTGCGCTATCTATTCTTTTGCACAAGCGTCTGGCGGATGTCCCAGACGTTCAGGCATTTTGTCAGGCTTTAGTTAGAATCAAGCCTGTGTTTAAACTTGTTGCTTCACCTTGGAGCTTAAATTTGGTTCTTAAAGTTCTTCAGGGGGTTCCGTTTGAACCTCTTCATTCCATAGATATCAAACTTTTATCTTGGAAAGTTCTTTTTTTGGTAGCTATTTCCTCGGCTCGTAGAGTTTCCGAGTTATCTGCCTTACAATGTGATTCTCCTTATCTGATCTTCCATGCAGATAAGGTAGTTCTGCGTACCAAACCTGGGTTTTTACCTAAGGTGGTATATAATAAGAATATCAATCAAGAGATTGTTGTTCCGTCTTTGTGTCCTAATCCTTCTTCAAAGAAGGAGCGTCTATTACACAATCTGGACGTGGTTCGTGCTTTAAAGTTTTACTTACAAGCTACTAAAGATTTTCGTCAAACATCTGCTTTGTTTGTTGTCTACTCTGGACAGAGGAGAGGTCAAAAGGCTTTGGCAACCTCTCTTTCTTTTTGGCTAAGAAGCATAATCCGCTTAGCCTATGAGACTGCTGGCCAGCAGCCTCCAGAAAGGATTACAGCTCATTCTACTAGAGCTGTGGCTTCCACATGGGCCTTTAAAAATGAGGCTTCTGTTGAACAGATTTGTAAGGCGGCGACTTGGTCTTCGCTTCATACTTTTTCAAAATTCTACAAATTTGATACTTTTGCTTCTTCGGAGGCTATTTTTAGGAGAGAGGTTTTACAGGCAGTGGTACCTTCCGTTTAAGTACCTGCCTTGTCCCTCCCTTCATCCGTGTACTTTAGCTTTGGAATTGGTATCCCACAAGTAATGGATGATCCGTGGACTGGATACACCTTACAAGAGAAAACATAATTTATGCTTCCCTGATACATTTATTTCTCTTGTGGTGTATCCAGTCCACAGCCTGCCCTGTCATTTTAAGGCAGGTATTTTATAATTTTAAACTACAGTCACCACTGCACCCTATGGTTTCTCCTTCCTCTGCTTGTTTTCGGTTCGAATGACTGGATATGGCAGTGAGGGGAGGAGCTATATAGACAGCTCTGCTGTGGGTGTCCTCTTGCAACTTCCTGTTGGGAATGAGAATATCCCACAAGTAATGGATGATCCGTGGACTGGATACACCACAAGATAAATACATTTATCAGGTAAACATAAATTATGTTTTTTTGGGTTCAGACTCTGGATAGCACTTTTTTATTGGTGGATGAATTTATCCACCAATCAGCAAGGACAACCGAGGGTGTTCATCAAAAATGGGCCGTCATCTAAAGTAACATTCTTGCATTTTAAATAAAGATAACAAGAAAATGAAGAAAATTTGATAATAGGAGTAAATTAGAAAGTTGCTTAAAATGTCATGCTCTATGTGAATCCTAAAAGAAAAAATTGTGTTCAGTGTCCCTTTAACAACAGAGATAAATGAGCTGCTATCCACTGTGTAGCTATAGCAAAGTCAGAGTTCTGAATCCAGCAAAATGCACTCCAGGCTGTCTGAGAGAAGAATGAAAAACAAGGTAAATTACATGAAAAACAGGCACAACTAGTAAAAGTGCATTTAATCATTTTATGGGGGATTTCATTTTAAATCAAATGTTATTTTAATAGAAGTCAAAGAGTCAATCCACTTACCCACCCTAGTTCCTTACTACCAACTTACCAAATAAACTCTTCCTCTCCACTTATTCCCCCACTCATTACCTGATGATACAGTTTCACTTATATAGTCAAACTCCCCCTTTCCTTAGAAATGTTAATTCATCCCACCAATCAAATGGCACAAACACATTTTAAATAATAAAGTAAGTTTTCTAGTTAAAGTAACTGAAAATGAAACAGTCAAGTTGATCTTTGGGGCACATAGGGTTAAGCATTGTTTCAGTTTGATGTGGTATCATTTTGCCTTAGGTTTACTAGTAAGTAATTCTCAGTACTATACTAAAGCTGATCAGGAAAACAAATGGGCCTTTTTGGACTGGTAGTAGGCAATGCGTGGATAAATATTACACATTACTAAATGCTATTTAGTATAAGCCACGGGGGGCAAAACTTTTTGATAGTGCCCTCAAAGTTGTAATAATAAAAAAGATTGTGCATGCAGTACGACACTGCAGCAGACAGTATAGTCTAAGAATAGAATGGCATGCTGTATGAAAACAATTTATTTTTGTGTGCCTCTATAATCGCTCCAAGATTCGCCATCCCTGAGACAGTAACATGATTACAAAATAGTGAAGTCAAGTAGTAGGAGAATTAGAATGTATGGCTTAAACTTAAAGGGACATGAAACACAATTATTTTCTTTCATGATTTAGGTAGAACATACAATTGTTAACTTTCTAGTTTATGTCTATTATCAAATTTGCTTTATTCTCTTGGTATCATTTTTTGACGGAGCAGCAATGCACCGGTAACTGTACAAATGGGTGAGCCAATGACAATCGATTTATATAGGCAGCCACCAATAAGCAGATATAACCTAGGTTCTTTGCTGCTTCTGAGCTTACTGCTCCTGAGCTTACCTAGATAAATCTTTCAGCAAAGTATAGCAAGAGAAGGAAGCAAATAAAATAATAGAAGTGAATTGGAAAGCAGTTAAAAATCACATGCTCTTTCTGAATCATGAAAGAAAAAATGTAGGTTTCATGTCCCTTTAATGTGCTGGATACTGTAGAACAAGGGTGGCTAACTACTGCTTTCTTAAACCTCTCTGTTACCTCAGAGGTGGAGTTGAATCACACCCATTTGTTTGGGATGATTGACAGGCCATGCTTTTGTATGATTGGTCTAGGAGAGCAGGGAGTGGAACTAATAATAATAAATTAGAACATTGTCTGCTCACTGCGTTGTAAATAGAGCCCACCGACAGTACATTATGAATTGTTTTAAATACTATGAGCCAGATTGCAAATGGAACCCTAAATATTTTAGCATGCCAGATATTGAAGCTCCGCCTCTTTGTACAGGGGGCTGCCATCTTGGAGCTCAGGTATTCTCACAGCCTGTGCCATAAGCTGTGCACATTCACCAATAAGTAATATTTCCTTCTTTTGTACAGCCGTATAAAGTACTTCAGGTTAGGGCGCACGTGCATAATACAAAGCAGGAGCTGTACATATCTGCAGTGGTTGCATTGCTTTATATTATTGCTTGATGCTTTTTTATATATATATTTTTGTAACTGTAAAACTGTGTAAAAAAAATGCAAAAAATGTTAAGCCCACATGATGTATCATGCACACTAACCTGAAGCACATTATACAGCAGTCCAAATAGACAATATTACTGATCTGTGAGAGTGCACAGCTTATGGCACAGGTTGTGAGAATACCTGAGCTCCAAGATGGCAGCCCCCAGTACAAAGAGGCGGAGCTTCTGTATCTGGCATGCTAAAATATTTAGGGTTCTCTGAATTTTGGATCACTTTTCTTTCTCCAACTGCTCCAGGTCTTTCAGATTGGAAGGGTTCCTTTTCCCAACTGCTGTTTTGAGATCTCTCCATAGGTGCTCTATGGGAATGAGATCTGCACTCATTGCTGGCCAGTTCAGTACTCTGCAGCGCTTTGTCTTAAACCATTTCTGGGTGCTTTTTGACGTGTGCTTTGGGTCATTGTCCTGCTGTAAGCCCATGACCCCTGGCGGAGATCCAACTTTCTTACACTGGGCCTTACATTGCACCACAGAATACTTTGGTAGTCTTCCAATTTCATAATGCCATACACACAGTCAAGACATCCAGTGCCTGAAGCATCAAATCAACCCCAAAACATCAGTGAGCCTCCACCATGTTTGACTGTAGGGAATGTATTCTTTTCTTAAAAGGCCTCTTTTCTTTTTCTGAAACTAGTAGAATGATGGGCTTTACCAAAAAGCTGTAATTTTGTTTCTTCTGTCCACAGCACATTCTCCTAAAAGGATTTTGGCTTTCTCAAGGTACTTTTTGGCAAACTCCAATTTGGCATTTTTATGTTTCTGTGTCAGCAGTGTGGTTCCTCCTGGGTCTCCTACAATAGTGTCCCTTTTCATTCAGATGGCGATGTATAGTGCGAGCTGACACATTTGTATCCTGTGCCTGAAGGTCAGCTTAAATTTGTCTAAAAGTTTATCGAGGTTCTTTATCCACCATTTGAACAATACTTTTTTTACAATCTTTGATCAAGTTTTCTCTTTCGTCCAAGTCCAGGGAGATTAGCTACAGTGCCATGGGCGGTAACCTTCTTGACAATGTTGCGCACAGTGGACACAGGAACATTAAGATCTGTGGAGGTAGACTTGAGATTGTCCATGCTTTTCCACAATTTTGTTCTCAAATTCTCAGACAATTCTTTGCTGCTCTTTCTCTTCTCCATTCTCAGTGTGGCACACAGAGACACACAACAGGGGCCCGATCCGATATGCAGCGGCGCCCGCAAAAGCCGGCGACGCCGAAATTTGCGCTGGTTTGGTATCCTATATACGGCGTAACCTAGAAGTTACGCCCGTATATTTCTGCCGTCGCCCGTAGTTTTTTGGGCCATAGGCAGGTATACCATACCAGCGCAGTTTGGTATCCAATATACAGCGTAAGGACTTACGTGGCGAAAATTGAGAAATCTTACTCCATTTTAACCTCGCTACAAAATGCAGCTGTAGTAAGCCTTACGCTGTCTATTGGAGCCCCGTAACTCCCTAAACTGCCTGCTAAATTAAACCTAACACCTAACGCATGCGCAATGTCTATCTACCTGTCAACCGCGATCCCCCGCTGCAATCCCTAATAAAGTTATTAACCCCTAAACCGCCGCTCCCGGACCCCGCCGCCACCTAATAAAGTTATTAACCCCTAAACCGCCGCTCCCGGACCCCGCCGCCAGCTATATTAAATCTATAACCCCATAATGTGAGCTCCTACCCCGCCGCCGTCTACCTTACCTACCCCCTAAAGTGAGCTCCTACCCCGCCACCATCTATTTTAAAAATATTAACCCCTAATTTAATCCCCCTACACCGCCGCCACCTATATTAAACACATTAACCCCTAATCTAATCCCCCTACACCGCCGCCAGCTATATTAACTAGATTAACCCCTAATCTAATCCCCCTATACCGCCGCCACCTATTTTAAATTCATTAACCCCTAATCTAATCCCCCTATACCGCCGCCACCTATTTTAAATTCATTAACCCCTAATCTAATCCCCCTATACCGCCGCCACCTATTTTAAATTCATTAACCCCTAATCTAATCCCCCTATACTGCCGCCACCTATTTTAAATTCATTAACCCCTAATCTAATCCCCCTATACCACCGCCATCTATTTTAAATTCATTAACCCCTAATCTAATCCCCCTATACTGCCGCCGCCTATATTAAATTAATTAACCCCTAAAATACTAAACTATCCCTACCACTAAACCTAAGTCTAACCCTACAAATAGCCCTGAAAAGGGCTTTTTGCGTGACATTACCCCAAAGTACATAGCTCTATTTCCAGCCCTTAAAAGGGCTTTTTGAGGGGCATGCCCCAAAGAAAACAGCTCTTTTACCAACCCTTAAAAGGGCTTTTGGCGGGGCATTGTCACAAAGTAAACAGCTCTTTTGCATCTAAGCTAAATCCCCCTACACCGCCGCCACCTATAATAAATGTATTACCTCCTAATATAATCCCCCTACACCGCCGCCACCTATATTAAATAGATTAACCCCTAATCTAATTCCCCTACACCGCCGCCACCTATATTAACCCTAATTATATTAGGGTTAATATAGTTAATATCGTTTGTATATTATATATATATTAAGTATAATAACCCTATCTAACTCTAACATCCCTAACTAAATTATTATTAAAATAAATCTAATATTATTAATTAAACTATTCCTATTTAAATCTAAATACTTATCTATAAAATACACCCTAAGATAGCTACAATGTAATTAATAATTACATTGTAGCTATTTTAGGGTTTATATTTATTTTACAGGTAACTTGGTATTTATATTAACTAGGTACAATAGCTATTAAATAGTTAATAACTATTTAATAGCTACCTAGTTAAAATAATTACCAATGTACCTGTAAAATAAATCCTAACCTAAGTTACAAATACACCTACACTATCAATAAATTAAATAAACTACAAATATCTCAACTAAACTAAATTACCAAAAAAATCAAACACTAAATTACAAAAAATAAAAAAAATAATTACAAGATTTTTAAGCTAATTACACCTATTCCAAGCCCCCTAATAAAATAATAAAGCCCCCCAAAATAAAAAAAATCCCTACCCTATTCTAAATTAAAAAAGTTCAAAGCTCTTTTACCTTACCAGCCCTTAAAAGGGCCTTTTGCGGGGCATGCCCCAAAGAATTCAGCTCTTTTGCATTTAAATAAATATACAATACCCCCCCTACATTACAACCCACCACCCACATACCCCTTTTCTAAACCCACCCAAACCCCCGTTAAAAAAACCTTACACTACCCCCCTGAAGATCTCCCTACCTTGTCTTCACCCAGCCGGGTCGAACTCTTCATCCGATCCGGGCGATGTCCAATCAAGCGGCAGTGAAGTCTTCTTCCATCCGGCGATGTCTTCAAGCAAAGCGGCATCTTCAATCTTCTTTCTTCGCTCCTCCGCCGCGGAGCATCCATCCGGCACGACGACTTCCCGACTAATGAGGTTTCTTTAAATGACGTCATCCAAGATGGCGTCCGTCGAATTCCGATTGGCTGATAGGATTCTATCAGCCAATCGGAATTAAGGTAGAAAAATCTGATTGGCTGATTGAATCAGCCAATCAGATTCAAGTTCAATCCGATTGGCTGATTGGTGTATTTGTAACTTAGGTTAGGATTTATTTTACAGGTACATTGGTAATTATTTTAACTAGGTAGCTATTAAATAGTTATTAACTATTTAATAGCTATTGTACCTAGTTAAAATAAATGCCAAGTTACCTGTAAAATAAATATATACCCTAAAATAGCTACAATGTAATTATTAATTACATTGTAGCTATCTTAGGGTTTATTTTATAGGTAAGTATTTAGATTTAAATAAGAATAGTTTAATTAATAATATTAATTAGATTTATTTTAATAAGAATTTAGTTAGGGATGTTAGAGTTAGATAGGGTTATTACACTTAATATATATATAATATAATAACTATATTAACCCTAATATAATTAGGGTTAATATAGTTAATATATATAATATACTAACTATATTAACTATATTAACCCTAATATAATTAGGGTTAATATAGGTGGCGGCGGTGTAGGGGGATTAGATTAGGGGTTAATCTATTTAATATAGGTGGCGGCGGTGTAGGGGGATTAGATTAGGGGGTAATACATTTATTATAGGTGGCGGCGGAGTAGGGGATTTAACTTAGATGCAAAACAGCTGTTTACTTTGTGACAATGCCCCACCAAAAGCCCTTTTAAGGGCTGGCAATAGAGCTGTTTACTTTGGGGTAATGTCACGCAAAAAGCCCTTTTCAGGGCTATTTGTAGGGTTAGACTTAGGTTTAGTGGTAGGGATAGTTTAGTATTTTAGGGGTTAATTCATTTAATATAGGCGGCGGCAGTATAGGGGGATTAGATTAGGGGTCAATGAATTTAAAATAGGTGGGGGCGGTATAGGGGGATTAGATTAGGGGTTAATTAATTTAAAATAGGTGGCAGCGGTGTAGGGGGATTAGATTAGGGGTTAATCTAGTTAATATAGCTGGCGGTGGTGTAGGGGGATTAGATTAGGGGTTAATGTGTTTAATATAGGCGGCGACGGTGTAGGGGATTAAATTAGGGGTTAATATTCTTAAAATAGATGGCGGCGGGGTAGGAGCTCACTTTAGGGGGTAGGTAAGGTAGATGGCGGCGGGGTAGGGGCTCACATTAGGGGGTTATAGATTTAATATAGCTGGCGGCGGGGTCCATGAGCGGCGGTTTAGGGGTTAATAACTTTTATTAGGTGGCGGCGGGGTCCGGGAGCGGCGGTTTAGGGGTTAATAACTTTATTAGGTGGCGGTGGGGTCCGGGAGCGGCGGTTTAGGGGTTAATAACTTTATTAGGTGGCGGTGGGGTCCGGGAGCGGCGGTTTAGGGGTTAATAACTTTATTAGGTGGCGGCATTAGGTGGCGGCGGGTTCCGGGAGCGGCGGTTTAGGGTTAATAAAAATTTTATTGTTAGGATAGTGAAGGGGGATAGCGGATAGAGGGTTAGACGTGTCGGGCTATGTTAGGGAGGCGTGTTAGACAGTGCGGGTGATTTAATAACTTAGTCAGGTTTTGTAAGCGCCGGCAGTTTCTAAAGTGCCGTAAGTCACTGGTGACTCCAGAAATTTGTACTTACGCAGATTTCTGGACATCGCTGGTTTGTCAGACTTACGGCACTTTAGCCTCCGACGGTGCCGTATATAGGATAGCTCGAGTTGCGAGCGGAAACTGCGGGCGGCGGGGGTTACCTCGCTTGCGCCGCAAACTACGATCTTTATCGGATCGCGCCCCAGAAAGGTTGAATCAATTTTCACCATTTTTACTGGTTGCCAGTGATTTCTATATTGTCAGCACCTGTTAATTGATACAGGTGAGTTTAATCACAAATTACAGGAGCATCACAAACTTGGAATTTTGAGAAGGTGCCAATAATTTTCTCCAGTCCATTTTTTGAGTCTTGCGTGGAATGTGTCAGATTTGGCTTTTTTTTCTTCACTTTTTTGTGTCATACCAATACAAACAAAAGAAATAAACTTGAGAATGCCTAAACATTTGTAATTGCAACAATTTTCTGGGCGAAGTGGTGCATTATCTGACAGAAATGCAGGGGTGCCAATATTTTTGGCCATGACTCTGTGTGTGTATGTGTACCACACACACACACACACACACACACATACAGTATATATATATATATATATATATATATATATATATATATATATATATATATATATACACACAAACATACATATACATATTTAGACATATAGGGCCATATTACGAGTGGAGCGGTATTTATCGCTTCCAATTGTGCGCTAACTCCGCTAGAAGAAAGCTTTTTGCGCACATCAGGCAGTGCTCATATTACAAGTTGAAAGTAAAACGTTTTTGCTCGCTGGTTAACCTGACAAGCATGTTCACGTATTCCGACATAAAGGTCAATGGAGCAAAATAAGTGGGAAAAAAGCCTTTTCGCGTGCAAAACCATATTCTCAAGTGCACCAAACCCGACATGAAAATATTATTTTTTCACATTCCAATGTTCTTTGCAAAGCAGAATATGAATTTATTCATAAATACATATTTCTACATATATTTGATGGTATTTTGGTACAATATATATCTTTACCAAAATACATAGATGATTATATATAGGTATAGATATACTGTATACAGATATATCCTATATTATAAAAGACAAGTGTTTGTCTGAAGCCGTCATGCGCAGTACAGACAAACACTTGGCCTTAGACAGCTGATCGCACGCGCACCCACCCGACCTCGCACGCGCGCACCCACCCGACCTCGCACGCGCACCCCTGCAGGTGAAAACAGCAGCGCGAGGACTGGGCAAGTTAAAGAGCTGATCGCACGCGCAGGGGTGAAAAAAAGAGAGAGAGAGAGAAAAAAATAAAAAAAAATAAAATAAATATATATATATATATATATATATATATATATATATAACACGGCCCGTGTGAACGGGCTTTAGGACTAGTATATATAGGACATATTCTGCTATGTGGAGAACATTGGAATGTGAAATATGTACATTAAAAACACAATATAACACTTTATTAAATATGAATATTGCATAAATATGTTTTTACATGTTTTCATCTACTTGACTGCAAAGATCTCAAATGCACTTATACATGTGTCTATATATGTGTGTATATATATATATATATATATATATATGTGTGTGTGTGTTTTTATGTATTTATATGTGTACATATGTCTTTTAATACATATATGCTCATATGAATACATATGTACACACATATAAATATATATAAATACATATGTACACACATATAAATATATATATAAATACATATGTACACACACATAAATATATATAAATACATATGTACACACACATAAATATATATAAATACATATGTACACACATATAAATATATATATATAAATACATATGTACACACATATAAATATATATAAATACATATGTACACACATATAAATATATATAAATACATAAATATTTAGACATGCATAAGGATGTATCTCTATGTTAAATCCCTTTGCCTGCCTTTTTTTCTAGCACATGAGACCTCAAATTACTGAGCCCTTATAATTTTTTTGTGCAATCATTTGTTAAAATATTTTTTATTAGATAGTGGTATTATGAGTGTGTCTGTACTTTTAATGTATATTTGATGTGCTTTGTGACACTTTTTAAATGCAATTGAGCTCAAGCGAAATTTCAAGTCCTAAGCTACTAGCCAGCCCAAAATGTTACTCGTCCCTTTTAATTCCACCACACCACTCCCACTACTTCACCTCCTAAGCCATTGTGAAACATTTTGTAATATTGTGTTTTTTTTATACAACAAATTAAATAATGCTACATACAGTAATACATTAACAAAAAATAAGTTCATAGCAGTTAGAAAAGTCAACTATATGTTCTGGGGAAGGCAACAGCTGGATAGAAAAAGGAAGTTGTTGAACTCAGAAAGTGCTGAGAGTGCTGACAGTTATGGAAGGTCATAGCAGACCAGAGGATTTTTTTTTAAAAATAACTATGATCTTTCCCTTCTCGCTCTTAATGATCTTTCTTGACTCCTTCCTCTCTTCAATCTTTCTTTCTACTCTCTCACTTCTTTCTCAGGCCATTTCTTTTCTTTACACTCTTTCTTTTCCCTTTCTCATATCTTTTTATTCTTCATTCTCACTTAAAGGGACACAAGTCAAAATTAAACTTTTAGGATTCAGATAGAGCAGGCAATTTTAAACAACTTTCCAATTAACTTCCATCAACAAAATGTGCACAGTCTTTTTATATTTACACGTTTTGAGTCACTAGCTCCTACTGAGCATGTGCAAGAATTCACAGAATATACCGTACGTATATGCATTTGTGATTGGCTGATGGCTGTCACATGATACAGGAGGAGTGGAAATTGATGTAACTTTGAAATTTAAAAAAAAAAAAAAAAAATCTACTACTCATTTGAAGTTCAGACTACATGCCATTGCATTGTCTTATCATTCCTTTGTTGATTATGCAAATCTACTGTATTGACTGGCTCTTTAACTCTACCTTCTTCTCCACTTTCAATTTTCCTCTCCAATCTAAGCACTAATGGGGTCCCTACAGCCCTAGGTGAATAACATATCCTTGGACTTCCATGGCTATATAATATCCCTTTAGATAATAGTTTTAGCATATAGTCCAAAATGTGTGTTTGTCAGTGCTGCAATAGGAATGTACGTTCTGCAAATACAATGTGCCAACTTTGCTAATTACAACATGCCACCAGAACTCAACATTCCCTAGCTGACTTTCACTCAACACCATTAAATTTCTTCTCGCCAATGGCTAGTGGGCTAGTGGAAATTTTGAGTTCTATTTTATCTATCTATCTATCTATCTATCTATCTATCTATCTATCTATCTAATCTCTTCAGGGATCAAAATGTCAAGTCCTAAGCTACTAGCCAGGCCACACCCACTACCCCACCATCTTTACATATGTTTAACCATAGTGAAACACCTTATTGTATAGTAATACTTTTTAATATTTCTTATATTAAATTAAAACAAATTAAGTTCTGTTAATACAATTATTATAATATATATACATTTACTATCCATTTGACAATTTCCCTCTCGCATGATGCAAAGTTGTATAAATCTAGTGCAGCAGGGATGTGAAACAAAACTGTCCAATTTGCTATTTTTATTTTGCTTGGGTAGTAACCTGGACAACTAACCATGTGTGGCCTTAAAGGGATAGAAAACCCCCAACATTTTATTTCATGATTTGCATAGAACAAATACACAATTTAAAACAACGTTTCACTTTACTTCTATTATCAAATTTGCTTCATTATCTTTTTATCCTTTGCTTAAGGAACAGCATTGCATTGCTGATAGCTAACTGAAAACATCTTGTTAGCCAATCACAAGAGAGAAATGTGTGCAGGCACCAATCAGCAGCTAACTCCCACTAATGTAGGATATGTGTGTATCCTTTTTCAGCAAGGGATACAGAGAGAGAACAGAGCACATTTGAAAAGGGAAGTTAATTTAAAAGTTTATTAAAATTACATGCTCTACCTGAATCATGCAAGTTTATTTTGACTTTCATATCCCTTTAAGCTTGATAAAGGGGGCAGTAATTTGAAAGAGATGACTTTGCCTGCAGAGTCTGCCACCTATACTGATCTTGTCCATACTGCAGTATTTACTATAGAAAAGCTATGTAATCAACAGGTAGTGGCCCTGAATGAAGAAGAAAAATGTCCCTGCAGTTACTTTGAATGCAAAAAACTTATCAGCTGTTTGCCTGAATACATTATCCCTTTAATGGAGTTACCTGCTAACAATTAACAGTTTCATGGATACAGAGCATTTTTTATTTCCCCACAACATTGCTTTAAATTAATGTTTTAAGTACATTCCCCTAATTTTGCAACCTGACTAGGAAATCGTAAAGCAAAAATCTTTGAAAAGTCCTCAAAATCTCTTAAGCTACCTTTGTTGCTCACGTTTTTGTGTAAATAGCTCCAAAATTATCCCACCTAAATCAGCCTTCTCTGTTTACATATGTCCTAGTTCTTTTTTTATATTATATTTATTATACATAGCCAAAAAATAATAAAGCATTGATAAATCGAAACATATTGCGTCACGCAGGACCATCATGTACATATGACATTACAGTATCAGGAAAAACAAAAAAGAAAAAGCATATAGAGCAATTAAATAATCACCAATACAGCGCAATATACATAACTTAAAATAAAGCATATATGTTTTCATCCTTTCTGCTAGATTATGAGTTTTTGTCGGTAAAACTTGCGGTGCTAACGCGCAGTTTATGCTCACCTACAAACAACGCTGGTATTACAGGTTTTTTCAAACCCGGCGTTAGCCACAAAAAAGTGAGCGTTCAGCTCCTAACGCAGCCCCATTGATTCCTATGGTAAAATAAGTTATGTCTACTCCTAACACCCTAACATGAACCCCGAGTCTAAACACCCCTAATCTTACACTTATTAACCCCTAATCTGCCACCCCGGACATCGCCGACACCTACATTATATTTATTAACCCCTAATCTGCTGCCACCACTATATTAGTTATTAACCCTAACACCCCCCGAACTTAAATATAATTTAAATAAATCTAAATAAAATAGCTACAATTAACTAAATTATTCCTATTTAAAACTAAATACTTACCTATAAAATAAACCCTAAACTAGCTACAATATAACTAATAATTACATTGTATCTAGCTTAGGGTTTACTTTTATTTTACAGGCAACTTTGTATTTATTTTAACTAGGTATAATAGTTATTAAATAGTTATTAACTATTTAATAACTTCCTAGTTAAAATAAATACAAATATACCTGTAAAATAAAACCTAACCTAAGCTACAATTACACCTAACACTACACTATAATTAAATAAATTAACTACAATTAATTACAATTAAATTAAATAAACTAAATTACTAAAAAAAAAAAACACACTAAATTACAGAAAAAAATAAAATAATTACAATTTTTTAAACTAATTACACCTAATCTAATCCCCCTAATAAAATAAAAAATCCCTCCAAAATAAAAAAAAATCCCTACCCTATACTAAATTACAAATAGCCCTTAAAAGGGCTTTTTGCGGGGCATTGCCCCAAAGTAATCCGCTCTATTACCTGTAAAAAAAAATACAATACCCCCCCAACATTACAACCCACCACCCACACACCCAACCCTACTCTAAAACCCACCCAATACCCCCTTAATAAAGCCTAACACTACCCCCTTGAAGATCACCCTACCTTGAGACGTCTTCACCCAACCGGCAGAAGTGGTCCTCCAGACGGTCCGAAGTCTTCATCCTGGCATCTTCTATCTTCATCCATCCGGAGCGGAGCGGGTCCATCTTCAAGACATCTGACGCGGAGCATCCTCTTCATTCAACGGCAACTGGAACAATGACGGGTCCTTTAAATGACGTCATCCAAGATGGCGTCCCTTCAATTCCAATTGGCTGATAGAATTCTATCAGCCAATCGGAATTAAGGTAGAAAAAAATCCTATTGGCTGATCTAATCAGCCAATAGGATTGAGCTTGCATTCTATTGGCTGTTCCAATAAGCCAATAGTATGCGAGCTCAATCCTATTGGCTGTTCTAATCAGCCAATAGTATTGAACTTCAATCCTGATATTGACTGGCTCTAGAGTTAGCCATTAAAAAAACAATGTCTTCCAGAGAAAGAGAGAGCATCACATCAAGAACTCTGCTACCCAAAATTGGATTTTATGCCAAAGCTGTTGTATTTTAGGGCAAAACTAAAGCATATGAGGAAGATCTGCTCTAGGATTAGAACACCTGGGGCATACTGCCAATTGCTTTGGATACAATTTGGATAGTTTAAATGGGATTAAATAAAAATCATTAATTTCGGATGTGATTCTTTCCAGCTAACCGATATAGGATACTTGGCAACAGAGATAAGACTACATGAAATCCTATCTGGATCTATTGTAGGGATAAAGGGAACCCACAGATTGCAAAGTTTATTCATAGCTAGGATGCTTTGTTTAGTAAGCATAATATCATAGATGAGGGAGATTGAAGCATCACCAGCTTTAAATTTCTGGATACAAATCTTGACCTCGCTCCACTCAGACTCAGAAGAACCATACCATTTCTGTGAACAAATATAGTGTTGAATCTGAAAGTACGCAATGCGGTTTCGAGGAGGAGGAGCAAAAAGTTGAAAGATAGTCTCCCAAGAAAGTATCTGAGAGTCCTATTTTAGTAATTGATAGTTGTCTTTGAGACCTCTATCCTGCCATTCCAAAAACGTCTTCTGATCTAAAACCGGGGTGAAAAGAGGATTACCCCTAATAGCTAAGAATTCGGAAAATGAAAAGTCTATTTTTAACACATGACAGAACTTATGCCATGCACATATTATATTTTTAAATGAGCGGAGAATAATGACATTTGAGGGGAGATTATGTGATGGACAACGCAAGAGGGCCTTTAAAGACCAAGGAGCCACAAAATATAGTTCCATGTCATAAGAGGTAACGAGATTGGATTGAGCAATCCAATCAAATGCTAATTTCAGCAAGGTAGTCCAGTTCTAAAGTTTGATATTGGGAAGGGCCAAACCAGCCACAGGATATTTATGAGACAGTCTGATAAGCGATATAAGTGATTTTTTGGATTTCCATATAAATTTTGAAAACCAGGAGGCCATCTTATGTAAATCTTTATTTAATATTAAAAGCGGCAGATATTGTAACGGGTATAAAATTTGTGGAAAAATTATAGTTTTAATAAGATTAATGGACGCTGTCATAGATAAAGGAAAAGCAGCCAATAGTTCTAAATCTTCTTTAATCTTTTGGAAAAGGGGTATAAAGTTGTCCTGGTACCAGTATTTTGGGTCTTTATGTATTTCAAGACCTAGATATTTAACAGCATTAACTATCCGGAACTTAGTTGTAGATTGTTTGATATCTTTTTTACCAAGCCACATAAGTTCACTCTTTTCCATATTAACTTTATAGCCTGCAAAAGAACTAAACTCTTCTAAAACTTGAACTACCTTGGGAATAGTAGTGGCTGTTTTCTGCATGAATATTAATATGTCATCTGCATAGAGTAATAGCTTCAAACTTTGTGTACCAACTGGTATCCCCCTTAACACCTCTCTTAGCCTAACTGCCAAAGGCTCTACTGCAATGTTGAATAAAAGGGGAGAAAGGGGACAGCCCTGTCTTGTACCCCGCTGTAAGGATACTTGAGGAGACAAAGTGCAGTTCCAAGATATGCTATCAAAAGCTTTAACGGCATCCAAAGTCAGGATCGCTATATCTTTAAAATCACTGTTCTCCTTCAATTGATCACAGTTCCATATATAGTCAACCAAAGTAATTAATTTGCAAATATTTTTGGAAGGGTTCCGCGCCATCATAAAACCAGCCTGATCTGGATGGATAATTTTATTCAGACAGGAGACGAGTCTGGAAGACATAACTGAGGCCAGAATTTTATAATTGACATTAAGTACTGAAATGGGTCTATATGACGCTGGATCTGCAGGGTCTTTACATTTTTTTAAAATTAAGGAAATATTTGCAGCAGAGAAGAGAGCCGAAAAAGGATTATCTGAAAAGAGATAGTCATTAAAAAGATTTACCAGAATAGGAATTATCTCTTCAGCTAGAGTTTTATAGTATTCTGCGGAAAACCCATCTCGGCCTGCCGCTTTATTAATTTTGATAAATCAATAGCTTTAGCAACCTCTTCAGCTATAATCGGAGCATTCAGGGACTCTAGGTCCTCTTTTTGAATGATGGGTAGTGTTATCTTTAACCAGAAAATCTGTTGATTGCTACCATTGGCCGGAACCTCCGCATATAATTGCTGATAATATGACATTACAAATATTATCCGTATCAGTATATCGATTATCGCCATCCTGGATGGCAGAAATAAAATTCTTCCTTTTCCTGGTCTTAACCAGTCTAGCAAGATTTTTAGCTGAACAGCCATGAATACTTTTGAACTGTAAGTTCATTTTGGTCTCTTCTTCATGATGCTTTTGCAGAAAAAAACATCTCTCTCCTTTCTCATCTCTAAATATTTAGACCAATAATGGGTTGAGCGGTTCCTGCAGTAATTTTTGTAAGCGTTCTTAACTTGATTAGTTAATTGGCGTTCCCGGGTCTTTTTCTTCTTATTTAGTACATCCAAATATGCCTTAATTTCACCATGTAGAACAGCTTTAGATGCCTCCCCAAAAGATTTAAATTTTATGAAAATAGGAAATATTAAATAGACAATAGTCCTTCCATTTTTGTTTCAACCATAATACAAACCTTGGATTATTAAAAAGATAGAAAGGATAGAAAAATAAAGGCCCTTTCACATTAGACCTATCCTGACAATTCAATCCTAAAGAAATATTTGCATGATCCGAAATGACAATCTCCCCAATTCCTCTCTGATTTACAAATAGACAGAACTTCCGAAATTAAAAACAAATCCATCCGAGAAAAGGTTCTGTGAGCTTTAGACTCACAGGAAAAGTACCGTGTATCTGGGTTTAAACTGCACCAAATATCCACAACCTGCAGTTTCTGGCAAAAACCAGAAAAATATTTAGAGCTTCTCCTATTCTCTGAGACATTTCTTTGTGAAAAATGATCCAGATCAGGACAGATAGTCATGTTAAAATCACCCCCCAATATAAGGTTCTCTTTCACACATGGCCTAGTTCTATCCCTTCATTTTGTATCGCCCCAGACCTCAAATTAGCCAGATCAGGCATATTTTACATTAGACACACTCCTGTTGAAAATGTCTCTCCCCTCTGCCTCTCCATGGCCCATGCTTCTTCTAAGCGCCTCCACACTGATGCAACACTGCTCCATCCTCACAGCAACGCGCCACTTTCAAGCCAATGCTCTCTTTACAGCATCATTTCACTGCTACACCTACACGCCCAGCCTTCAATAGTGAGTGACTGTTGATTTAACATTTATTCACTATCTTTCACTACTTGCCACAGTTCAATTTGTACTCACCAGTGCAGGGGCGAAACTACAGGGGGTGCAGAGGTCGCAATTGCGACTAGCCACCCAATAGTGGGAGCCCAGCTTAAAAAAAAAATATTTTTATTTTTTAATAAAAAATGTTGACCTGCCACTGCCTGCACTGATATTATGTGAGTGTGACATGCTTCACTAGTATGTCTGACTACAGGGGTTAGTCTTTCTGTTTTACCCATTGGTGTTTGTGTGTGTGTGTGTATGTGTGTATGTTTGTGGAACCAGCAAATTACAGGCCTTGTTACTACAGCATGGGGGAGGGGGTAAACAGTGTCACTATACAGTACTACTATATAAAGTACGGGGGGGCTGGACTATGTCACAGACTACTGTGGTCACTCTATGAAGTGCTGGGGCGGGTAGGGTCAGAACAGCCATCTCAACGGCAGATTACAGACTGTGTCACTGACTCCCTATATACAGTACTGGTGGTTTAATCAGTGTCACTATATACAGTAATAGGGGGGGCAGACCATCTCACAGATTGTGACCACAGGGTACCTCCTTTTGCAGACATGTAATCTGATTCACATTTTGTTTTCTGTGTTAAATGTTAAAAAAAATAAAAAAATAAGATATGTATCAAACTCACTTTTGGTGGGGGGGGGTCTTCTTAGATTCTTGCACCTGGGCCCTGTGGTTTCTAGTTACGCCTCTGCACCAATGGCTTGTTGGCGATTGAAAATTTTGAGCCCTGGTATAAATACATTTTAGCCCTTTCTAGTGAAATACCTTTTCACCCTTATACATTTTTTTAACCCACTTCCACTTAAGCAAGGTCTTTACTTGTGATAACCCAATGAGTGCAAATTTTGTTTGCACTTGAGCACACCTTTTTACTTCCTACTCGTGATTAGTGATGTCGCGAACAGTTCGCAGGGAGAACAGTTCCCGGCGAACATAGCTTGTTCGCGTTCGCTGCGGCGGGCGAACATATGCGATGTTCGATCCGCCCCCTATTCATCATCATTGAGTAAACTTTGACCCTGTATCTCACAGTCTGCAGACACATTTCAGCCAATCAGCAGCAGACTCTCCCTCCCAGACCCTCCCAGCACCTGGGCAGCAGCCATTTTAGATTCATTCTGATCCTGCATTCTTAGTGAGAGGAGGGATAGTGCTGCTGCTGCTGATGATTTTATAGGGAAATTGATAGCTAGGCTAGTGTATTCAGTGTCCACTACAGTCCTGAAGGACTCATCTGATCTCTGCTGTAAGGACAGCACCCCAAAAAGCCCTTTTTAGGGCTAGAACATCAGTCGTTTTTTTTTGTTTTTCTTTGTAATCTAATTGCATTTGTCTGCCTGTCAGCGTGTGTCAGGCTCACAGCATATACTGTGCCTAATTGCTCAGTGCCACCACTCATATCTGGTGTAACATTAGTGTAAATTTAAAAAAAAAAAAACTTTTACATCAGTCTGCTAGTGTAATCTAATTTCAGTTGCCAGGCCAGCCTGCCACTGCCAGCCTGTGTGTCAGGCTCACAGCATATACTGTGCCTATTTGGTCAGTGCCACCACCAGTCATATCTGGTGTAACAGTAGTGTAAAAAATTTTTAAAAAAACTTTTACATCAGTCTGCTAGTGTAATCTAATAGCAGTTGCCTGCCTGCCACTGTAGTCTGCTAGTGTAATCTAATTTCAGTTGCCAGGCCAGCCTGCCACTGCCAGCCTGTGTGTCAGGCTCACAGCATATACTGTGCCTATTTGGTCAGTGCCACCACCAGTCATATCTGGTGTAACATTAGTGTAAAAATTTAAAAAAAAAAACTTTTACATCAGTCTGCTAGTGTAATCTAATAGCAGTTGCCTGCCTGCCACTGCAGTCTGCTAGTGTAATCTAATTTCAGTTGCCAGGCCAGCCTGCCACTGCCAGCCTGTGTGTCAGGCTCACAGCATATACTGTGCCTATTTGCTCAGTGCCACCACCAGTCATATCTGGTGTAACAGTAGTGTAATGTTTTTTAAAAAAAACTTTTACATCAGTCTGCTAGTGTAATCTAATAGCAGTTGCCTGCCTACCACTGCCAGCCTGTGTGTCAGGCTCACAGCATATACTGTGCGTACTCGCTCAGTGCCACCACTCATATCTGGTGTAACATTAGTGTAATTTTTTTTAAAAAAAACCTTTTACATCAGTCTGCTAGTGTAATCTAATTTCAGTTGCCAGGCCAGCCTGCCACTGCCAGCCTGTGTGTCAGGCTCACAGCATAAACTGTGCCTATTTGCTCAGTGCCACCACCAGTCATATCTGGTGTAACAGTAGTGTAAATTTTTTAAAACTTTTTTTTTTACATCAGTCTGCTAGTGTAATCTAATAGCAGTTGCCTGCCTGCCACTGCCAGCCTGTGTGTCAGGCTCACAGCATATACTGTGCCTACTTGCTCAGTGCCATATCTGGTGTAACATTAGTGTAAATTTAAAAAAAAATCTTTTACATCAGTCTGCTAGTGTAAACTAATTTCAGTTGCCAGCAGGCCAGCCTGCCACTGCCAGCCTGTGTGTCAGGCTCACAGCATATACTGTGTCTACTTGCTCAGTGCCACCACCAGTCATATCTGGTGTAACAGTAGTGTAAATTAAAAAAAAAAAACTTTTACATCAGTCTGCTAGTGTAATCTAATAGCAGTTGCCTGCCTGCCACTGCCAGCCTGTGTGTCAGGCTCACAGCATATACTGTGCCTACTTGCTCAGTGCCACCACTCATATCTGGTGTAACAGTAGTGTAAATTTAAAAAAAAAAACCTTTTACATCAGTCTGCTAGTGTAATCTAATTGCAGTTGCCAGGCCAGCCTGCCACTGCCAGCATTTGTGTCAGGCTCACAGCGTATACTGTGCCCACTAGTTGCCCAGTGCCACCACTCATATCTTGTTTAATAGTAGTGTAAGTGTACATTTAAAAATAAAAAAACAATTTTGACTGTGAAGCATCCTTCTGCTTTTTTGTGTCAGGCTCACAGCGTATACAGTGCCACCACCACTCATATTATCTTGTTTAATAGTAGTGTAAGTGTACATTTTAAAAATGAAAAAACTATTTTGACTGTGAAACATCATTCTTCTTTTTTGTGTCAGGCTCACAGCGTATACTGTGCCCACTTGTCCAGTGCCACCACCACTCATATTATCTTGTTTAATAGTAGTGTAAGTGTACATTTTAAAAATAAAAAAACTATTTTGACTGTGAAACATCATTCTGCTTTTTTTGTGTCAGGCTCACAGCGTATACTGTGCCCACTTGTCCAGTGCCACCACCACTCATATATTATCTTGTTTAATAGTAGTGTAAGTGTACATTTTAAAAATAAAAAAACTATTTTGACTGTGAAACATCATTCTGCTTTTTTGTGTCAGGCTCACAGCGTATACTGTGCTCACTTGTCCAGTGCCACCACCACTCATATTATCTTGTTTAATAGTAGTGTAAGTGTACATTTTAAAAATAAAAAAACTATTTTGACTGTGAAACATCTGTCTGTTTTTTTTGTGTCAGGCTCACAGCGTATACTTTGCCCACTCACAGTAGCTTGCACGCATAGTAGCACTAATTGAAAAAAAAAATGACAGGCAGAGGCAGGCCAACCCGCAGGGGCCGTCGTGGTCGTGGTGCTGTGATTCCCTTGGCCATAGAATAATTCCCAGTGTTAGGCCACGTACCATGAACACAAAAAGTTCTGATGAAATAGTTGACTTTATAACACAGGACACACAATCTTCTACAGCTTCCGCTCGTAACCTTGACACACCATCCTCCTCCTCTAGCTTAGCTTCGGGCACCTCTCAACTTACCACTCGCCCGCCTGCCACCACCACCGACACTAGCACCACAGCAGCCTCACTTGATCTGTCAGAGGAGTTATGTACACCTCAGTGTGAAGAAATGAGTGATGCGCAACCGTCATTGACAGAGGATGTAGATAACTGTGATATGTCTCAGTCAGGCAGCATTACAGACATGGACGACGCATGGTGTGATGATGATGATGATGATGATGATGTTGTACCCGCCGTTGCTTCCGTTGTTGAGTTGTCAGATACAAGTGAAGGGGTTGATGATGACGATGCATCCGTGGATGTCACGTGGGCGCCCGGTAGAAGAGAAGAAGAACAGGGGGAAAGTTCAGATGGGGAGACAGAGAGGAGCAGGAGGAGGAGACGAGTTGGAAGCAGGGGGAAGTCGTCGCAAGGAGCTAGTGGCACAGTCAGACAGCATGCATCGGCACCCGGGGTCAGCCAGACAGCACGCCAATCAACGCATGCTGTTGCCACTACCAGAATGCCGTCATCGCAGAGCTCAGCAGTGTGGCATTTTTTTATGTGTCTGCCTCTGACAACAGCAATGCCATTTGCAACCTGTGCCAAAAGAAACTGAGTCGTGGGAAGTCCAACACCCACCTAGGTACAACTGCTTTGCGAAGGCACTTGATCTCCCATCACAAATGCCTATGGGATGAACACATGAGGACAAGCAGCACACAAATTCAAAGCCACCATCCTCCTCCTGGTCCAGCATCTTCAGCCACGTCAACCACTGCTGTGCTCCTTGCCCCCTCTCAACCATCCGCCAATCCGTCTCTCTTCCGGAGCAGTTCCTGCTCATCTTCCCACAGTCAGGTGTCTGTCAAGGACATGTTTGAGCGTAAGAAGCCAATGTCACCAAGTCACCCCCTTGCCCGGCGTCTGACAGCTGGCTTGTCTGATCTCTTAGCCCGCCAGCTTTTACCATACAAGCTGCTGGAGTCTGAGGCGTTCAAAAAATTTGTAGCTATTGGGACACCGCAGTGGAAGGTACCCGGCCGAAATTTCTTTTCACAAAAGGCAATCCCCAACCTGTACTCGATTGTGCGAAAGGAAGTAATGGCATGTCTGGCACACAGTGTTTGGGCAAGGGTCCATCTGACCACCGATAGCTGGTCTGCAAAGCATGGTCAGGGCAGGTATATCACCTACACTGCGCATTGGGTAAACCTGCTGATGGCTGCCAAGCATGGAATGCCTGGCTCTGCAGAGGATGAGTTGGTGACACCGCCACGACTTGCAGGCAGGCCTGCTGCCACCTCCTCTACTACTCCTACTCCATCCTCTTCCATAACCTCCTCGGCTGAGTCCTCTTCTGCTGCTGCGTCTTGCTCCACATCAACGGAACCCCACCAGCTCCCCAGGTACTATTCCACATCACGGATACGGCAGTGTCACGTCGTCTTGGGGTTGACTTGCCTGAAAGCAGAGAGTCACACCGCAGCAGCACTCCTGTCCGCCCTGAACGCACAGGTGGATCAGTGGCCGACTCCGCACCAACTGGAGATCGGCAAAGTGGTTTCTGACAACGGAAGTAATTTGGTGGCGGCATTGAAATTGGGCAAGTTGACACATGTGCCGTGCATGGCACATGTGTGTAATCTGATTGCACAAGGCTTTGTGCATAAGTACCCAGGCTTACAGGACGTCCTGAAGCAGGCCAGGAAGGAGTGTGGCCATTTGAGGCGTTCCTACACGGCCATGGCGCACTTGTCAGATATCCAGCGGCGAAACAACCTGCCATTGAGGCGCTTGATTTGCGACAGCCCGACACATTGGAATTCAACACTCCTAATGTTCGACCGCCTGCTCCAACAAGAAAAAGCCATTAACGAGTATTTGTATGACCGGGGTGCTAGGACAGCCTCTGGGGAGCTGTGAATTTTTTTGCCACGTTACTGGGCGCTCATGCGCAATGCCTGTAGGCTCATGCGTCCTTTTGAGGAGGTGACAAACCTAGTCAGTCGCACCAAAGGCACCATCAACGACATCATACCATTTGTTTTCTTCCTGGAGCGTGCCCTGCGAAGAGTACTGGATCAGGCCATAGATGAGCGTGAAGAGGAAGAGTTGTGGTCACCATCACCACCAGAAACAGCCTTATCAGCATTGCTTGCTGGACCAGCGGCAATGCAGGAAGAGGATTGTGAGGAAGAGGAGTCAGAGGAGGAATGTGGCTTTGAGGAGGAGGAGGAAGACCAAGCACAACAGGCATCCCAGGGTGCTCGTTGTCACCTATCTGGTACCTGTGGTGTTGTACGTGGCTGTGGGGAAGAAGATACCTTCAGTGAGATCAGTGAGGACCAGGAACGGGACATGAGTAGCTCGGCATCCAACCTTGTGCAAATGGGGTCTTTCATGCTGTCGTGCCTGTTGAGGGACACTCGTATAAAAAAGCTGAAGGAGAGCAAACTGTACTGGGTGTCCACGCTACTAGACCCCCGGTATAAGCATAAAGTGACTGAAATGTTACAGAATTCCCGCAAATCGGAAAGGATGGAGCAGTTCAAAAATAAATTAAAAAGTATGCTTTACACAGCGTATAAGGGTGATGTCACAGCACAATAGGAATCTAACAGGGGAAGAGGTGAAAGTAATACTCCCACGACCACGCCGGCAAGGACAGGACGCTTTCCAGATGTGTTGTTGATGGAGGACATGCAGACCTTTTTAACTCCTATGCATCGCCACAGCCCTTCGGGATCCAGCCTCAGAGAACGACTGCACCAACAGGTAGCAGACTTCCTCGCCTTAACTGCAGATCTCGACACTCTGAGGAGCGATGAACCCCTTGACTACTGGGTGTGCAGGCTTGACCTGTGGCCTGAGCTATCCCAATTTGCAATTGAACTTCTGGCCTCCCCCCGCTTAAAGTGTCCTGTCAGAAGGGACCTTCAGTGCAGCAGGAGGTATTGTCACTGAGAAGAGAAGTCGCCTAGGTCAAAAAAGTCTTGATTACCTCACCCTTATTAAAATGAATGACGGATGGATCCCAAAGGGACTGACATTGGGCGATACATTTGAGTAAAAAAGGTCTAATGAGATGAGCTGCCTTGGGCTAAAAATGGTCCACACGCTGCTTTATTTTATCTTCGAATGCCGGATGACTTATCCGCCAACAACTAGGGTTCAAGCTGCAATGTTTTAGGGCACTTTCTAACTGTCAAACAAACATCAATTTTTCTGGCCGCTGCTACAATACCTAATTTTTCTGGCCTCTGGTGCTGCACTGTGGCTTCAAAACCCAAACCAAAAAAAAGGCACATAACAGGGATTAAACTGCTAAGAATAGTACTACTTAACACACCACTCATATCTGGTGGCACAGTAGATTGCACGCACAGTGCCCCAAATTTGAAGTGCCCCAAATGTATATTGCATCTATTGATCTATGTAATTCGTATCTATCAAATGTATATTGCATCTATTGATCTATGTAATTTGTATCTATCAAATGTATATTGCATCTATTGATCTATCAAATGTATATTCCATATATTGATCTATGTAATTCGTATCTATCAAATGTATATTGCATCTATTGATCTATGTAATTCGTATCTATCAAATGTATATTGCATCTATTGATCTATGTAATTTGTATCTATCAAATGTATATTGCATCTATTGATCTATGTAAGCTATGTATCTATCTATCAAATCTATCTATCTCGTGGTCGGACTGTTTTGTGACAGCCACTTGTGTTTTGGCCAAATTTGAAGTAGGAGGACCGACCAAGCATCTTTTTCCATCTCCCGGTTCCTAAAATCCATGCCATATACACCTCCCCCGATAGGGGGAGTAACAGGTATTAAACTGATCAGAATAGTACTATTTAACACACCACTCATATCTGGTGGCACAATAGATTGCACGCGCAGTGACCCAAATTTGAAGCAAGAGGACCGACCAAGCATCTTTTTCCATCTCCCGGTTCTGAAAATCCATGCCATATACACGTCCCCTGGCGCCACAACTGCCTCTGGGAACCTTACCATGGGTCACAGACCGCATGTCTTGTAATTCTCTGTCTGGGAAATTATATATCTATCAAATCTATCTAACTATCAATCGTATCTATCAAATATATATTGCATCTATTGATCTATGTAATTCGTATCTATCAAATGTATATTGCATCTATTGATCTATGTAATTCGTATCTATCAAATGTATATTGCATCTATTGATCTATGTAATTCATATCTATAAAATGTATATTGCATCTATTGATCTATGTAATTCGTTTCTATCAAATGTATATTGCATCTATTGATCTATTGATCTATGTAATCTATGTATCTATCTATCACATCTATCTATCTCGTGGTTGTGCAAATGGACTGTTTGCGGTGCTTTACACGGGGAGTTTGGTCTGTCACTGTGAAGCGGGCGTAACCCTTACACTACCTGATCGATACAACATCATACCTGATGTTTTAAAGCACGTTATTCCAAACTATTTAGGAATGTTAGGTGATTTATGCCCTTTATGGCTTAAAACCAGACTCTGCATCAACTATGTCATTTTCCGTGGGAGTTTTGCCATGGATCCCCCTCCGGCATGCCACAGTCCAGGTGTTAGTCCCCTTGAAGCAACTTTTCCATCACTATTGTGGCCAGAAAGAGTCCCTGTTGGTTTTAAAGTTCTCCTGCCTGTTGAAGTCAATGGCGGTTCGCCGGTTCGCGAACAGTTGCAGAAGTTTGAGTCCGCCGTTCGCGAATCGAAATTTTTAGGTTCGCGACATCACTACTCTTGATATGCGCGCAAGTTAGTGTAGCCACGATATTGTTTATCGCGACCTGTGCTAACTTTAGCTTGCCACTTGTAATAGAGCCCTATATCACTGTTAATGAGAATGCATTTAAAAATAAACAAAACAGTTATATTTGCTATTTATTCCGCTTATTTGCATCCCTTCAAAACAGATGTGTCCAAAAGCAGAGTCTTACTGAATATATTTCGGCACTGAGCAGTAGATCACAAGATTGTGTTATTTCCCTTTTACCATGTGCAGTAGAGATCATATGACTTAGCTGTAAAACACATTTACTCATTTCTGTTATTTTCTGCAACATGCCAGTGGCCTGTAGTAAAAAATAAATATTTTCAAGAGTATCTCAGGATTTGGCACACGATAATTAGAATATTACTGCCAATTATGAGTTAATGGAAATTCGATATTGATAATAATAATCATCTTTATTTAATCCTGTGAAAAGCAGTAACATTTTCAATGCAAATACATAAATAATCACAAAACATGAACCATTGTGTACCTGGTTCAGATTCTTATTTAAATATTATGAGGAAATATTGTGTGAAGTTTTAGGACAGTTAGTGTATTTTACCCTCTGTTCTATCTTCCTCTTTAGATCTGCTGTAGAAAGTCCTGTGATTTGCATGCTTGGGGAAGTTCTTAGGAACCCTTTCCTGTTGGGGATACTGTAGTCTGGTAAAACATAGGGAGCTTTGTGAGTCAGACGAACTTATAACCAGGGTCCCTTCAGTGAAATCTTCTGATCCTTTCAACCAATCAGAGCAAATGACTGATACTGACGAAAACAGCAGATCATGCAATAAGGACTTTCTCTGTTGGATTTCCCTTTTTTCATTTTCTTAACAAATTCCCATTACAAGTGCCCTTTTTGTCCTGTAAATACAGAATTATTAGTGTGTAAGCTGCAGCTTCAAGTTGGCGACTGCCCTCACCATGTGCCGATTTATATTTTGGATCAGCACAAAAAAGCAGGAACTATCTACTGCCACACAGGACTCCAATGCAACAAGGTTAAAAAATAAAACGTACATGACACACAATTTAAAAGGAAAAGTAAATCAAAATTAAACTCTCATGATTCAGATAGACTGTTCAATTGAATTGTTATTATCAAATTTACTTAATTTGTTTAGTGTCCTTTGTTGAGAAGCATACCTTGATAGGCACATGAGCAGCAATGCACTAGCTTACATAAAAATAAACATTGTATACAAAAGTTATAATTTTATTAATGCAATTATACACATATTACATTCCACAAGGAGGAAGCATCATTTTTATTACTCAAGTTATAGTTAGATCAAGAGAACAAATGTAGCATAACCATGCTGCTTTTTACTAGCAGAAAAGGTTGTAGCATGCTGTATTTTCATTAGTGCATATTATGCAAATAATGAGAACTTTAAAACACATACAGAAGCCTACTTACACTTTAAGCTTGGCTGGTAATATAATATTATAGCTTTGCATTCTAATGCCTATTATTTTATATTTTGTGCTTTATAATCAATTGCAGATTTCCTGTCTGCGGTATTGTCATGGATACCAGGCTGCCAGCGCAACCCCTTACCCTATTTGGATTATTATGCTTTCTACCCAACTCCTTTGTTTGTTGCAGTAATTGAACTTTGCCCTGAAAAGAGCTAACTACCCCGCTTTACCCCCTTCAGGTCTTACCGAGTCCCAGCCGAGATCTTATGGAACTATTCGCCGGCTGGGATCGCTAGAGATTCCCACTGGACTTTAACATAGGTGGCTTCAAAAGCCCTTTGCTCCAGAGCTCCACTCTTCTGGGGACTTATCATACCTTTGATGGATATGGGTTAGGGTGATTACTAAGAGGGAGCTCACTCGGGAAGCTGGGGTTTTTAACACTCCCCCCACCTCAAACTGTTCCTGAGTACCCTTTGCCAGGCTGCCGGTCCGGTCCCCAGCAACGGATCATGTCGCTTTCTGCACTGTGACATCTAGGGGCCCGGAGCATTCCAATGATACCCTGAAATAGCTGCCGCTCCCTCGGGATCACCCTGAAAATACAACCTAGCTATTGTGGGGATTTCTATGTCCTATGGCTTGTATGGAGACGGCAGCCTGTCTGGAGGGGGCAGGTCTCTCTTGATCAGATTAGGCTCTTATCAGATGGCAGATGTGTATATAAGTTGTTTGTTTGTCTCAAAGGAGTTCTTGTTTCATCTTAATACTAGTCTTGTCTGGTTATTAGGGTGGGTTACTAGCTAAAATTACTACTAGCTCTACAGGTTCCAGGTTGAAGGACGCTTTTGGCAGAGATACCCAGATGGGGAATCCGGAGTCTGTCACAACTGGTTGGCTGCAGTGAGATGTTTCCTTCTACCTGGAACATTCAAACCACAAACAGGACCCCTTCAGATAGAGCAGCGGTACTCCGGGCTTAAGGGGAATACCCTAAAAGACTTGCAGGAAGCTTGTGGACAAGTGATCAGCAACAAGCTGAAAGCTGCTATCATTGCAGAGCTGATTGGGGGCGAACGAGCCAGCGATCAGGCCAGTGAGCCCGGCAGTAGCCGGGCCAGTGATCAGGCCAGCGAGCCCTTAACCGGGGGGACTGATATGTCCAAAGTCCAGAGGGAGATCCAGTGGCTGCTGGCACTATATGGGACTAACCCACCACAGGAGGTAATAACCCAGATTATTGCCAACACCACTTGTCCACAAGGCTCTGGGGGGGAGCCACACCTACCGATCTAAGGCCTGCTCGACCCTGAAAGAAGTTACCCCATGAGGCTTTCTGTGCCTTTAAAGATAGAGAGGAAGAAATTGATTGGTACCTCCAGGTATTTGAGACCCAGTGTGAGATGCAGGGCATTGACGAGGCAGACTGGATTACCCTCCTCATAGGAAAGCTGTCGTGGAGGGCTTTGGAAGCTTTTGAGGCTATTCCCCTGGAAGATGAGCGGAGTTATGACTGGGTGAAGGAGCGCATCCTGGCCTGGTATGCCATCACTCCGGAGGCGCATTGTCTTAAGTTCCGGAGACTCAGAAGGAGAGAGGGGTAACCCTTTACTGAGTGGACCCACCAGATCACCCGCTCCCTGGACTACTGGTTCATGGATTGCCAAGTGATCACCCTGGCACAAGCCTCACAGCTCATCCTTCTGGAGTACTTTTATGACCACTCCCCACCAGAGGTACGAGAATGGGTCTGGGATTGGAAACCTGCCACTGTAGATCAAGCTGCAATTCTGGCGGATCAGTTCCTAGATGCCTTACGCACAGTTCCACCTGAACATCGACCAGTGGTCTGTCCTCTTGCAGCATCTCCTCATTTTCCAGCATCCAGCCGTTACCCTTTCACCCCACCGTCTCAGCCCCGTCCTTCTGGCCCCATTCCACCCTGGAGGACAAGAATGCGGTGCTTCGGGTGTGATCAGGTGAGCCATGCATGGTCCAACTGCCCATGGAATCCTCCTCCTGCCAACTAGACCCGAGCAACTGCTCTAGTTTCCCAAGCCGCAGCTCATTATTTATAGTCAGGAAGCTCCACTACTTCAGCTGCTTGGACCAAGGAGGAGTTTGGGGTCTTACATGAGGTTGACCCAGTACAAGCGGCAACTGGTGACAACCATCTTCATCATTGTCAGCCCCTATGGATTAATGGCCATCAAGCCCAAAGGTTATGGGATAGTGGGGCCACCATTAATCTTGTCCAGCCACACCTATTCACCAATTTGGACCAGATGGGAAAGTCAGTTGCAGTTAATGTGGCTGGGGGTAAGGTACTCTGGACCCCACAGCACAGGACCACTTGGATTGGGGTGCTGGTTCTGTGCTGTGGAGGTGGGTGTCATGGGCCAATTGCTGGCCGAAGTCCTTCTAGGAAATGACCTGGGCTATCTCGCCTCTTACTTCCTTACGGAGGCCCCCATGGATATGTACCCTGTTACCACCCGACAACAAGCCAGACTCCCTGCGGAAACACTCGAGGATGGATGGGACCCAGGTAAGCATCTGACTTTGCCCAGGAAACCTTAAGTGACCATAGGTTGGCCCCCTACCAAGCACGGGCAGGGACCAACCTGGGTGGGTTAGGGGGTGACCGATTTGAGTGGGACCGAGGACTGCTTTACCGGGTGACCGAGGGTGTTAAACGGGGGGTGGGTGCCCAAGCGTCAGTTGGTGGTACTGCAAAAATATTGGTGCGACTACTACTCAAAGGGCCTGACATTCCCCTAGCAGGACATCTAGGGATTACTCGGACCCGCCACCGATTTACCCAGACCTTTTTCTGGCCAGGGATTATGGGGGAGGTTAGACAGTACTTTCACACTTGTGACATTTGTCAGAGAGTAGGGAAAAAGGCTTCCTATCATTGATGAACCGTTCAGCAGGATAGCTGTTGACATAGTTGGACCATTGAACTCATCCCAGTCCCTTGGGCAAAAGATATATACTGACGGTAGCAGATTACGCTACCCGGGACCTGGAGGCAATCTCCCTGGCCAATATCCAGGCAAAGACAGTAGCCGATGCCCTGCTCCCAGATTTTTTCCAGAATGAGTTCCCCCCGGGAGATTATATCGGACCAAGGGACTCCGTTTACTGCTGAGCTCACCCAGCAGCTATAAAGGCTTTGCGGGATAAGACCCCTGCCAAGCTCCCCATTCCTCCCCCACACTAATGGGTTATGCGAGAGGTTCAATGGGACACTGAAGCAGCTGATTTAGGCATTCTCTGCCTCTCACAAGTACTGGGAGAGATACCTGCTGCACCTCCTGTTCGCTTACCGCGAGGTGCCACAGGAATATGGTCTTGTCTGGTTATTAGGGTGGGCTACTAGCTAAAATCACTTCCAGCTCTACAGGTTCCATTGTTGAAGAAGGATGCTGTTGGTGGAGATACCCAGTCGGGGTATCCGGACTCCGTCACAAGTATATTCAAATTCACTTCAGTAGTCAAAATGACTGCATTTATGTGTAAATGCAGTTTGTTAACTTAATTAATTTACATTATAGATGTGTACAATTATTACTCTTCTATCACTGTGCTAATTTTAAAAAAAAAACATTTTATACCATCTAGACACTTTGAGCCAGATTACAAGTGGAGCGGTATTTAACCCTCCCGCTCGTGTGCTAACTCCGCTATAAGTAAGCTTTATGCATGCATCGGGTAGCTTTCGTATGATGAGTTGAAAGTAAAACGTTTTTGCGCCAAAGTTAGAATATCACAACCGCATTAACATATTCCCCCATAGAAGTGAATAGAGAAAAAAAAGTTTAAAAAATCCTAACATTCTACTAGCGGGCAAAACCGATTCTTAAGTGCGCTAACCCGACATAAAAATACGAATATTTCACATTTAAGTGTTCTTCACATTGCAGAATATGTTCTATGTATGTTTATACATTGTGTGTATATGTATATATATACCGGTGTGTGTGTGTGTATGTGTATATATATATATATATATATATATATATATATATATATATATATATATATATATATATAATTTAAGTTCCTCTTACATTTTATTTTATATAAATCCTCACCACCTACACTGCTCCCACAGAATTGTTTTCTGAATTGATTCCTATTTACATTCTTGTCGTCTCTCCCTTCCCCTTCCTTATATGATATCCTAAAACCTCCCATGCACTCTCTATGAACATTTGTTTTTTGTCTACTCTCAGTTTCACAGATCATTCCCACCTTTTCTCCCTAGAACATCGGTTTCTGAATAAATTCCTGGGCTACATTCTTCTTTTATCGCACATTCCCTTTCCGACATCCTGTCTTGTAACCTCCTATGCTTCGTCTTATCTTAATCAAATTTTTTTTCAAGAACAGTAGTTCTCAATTGTTTTATTTCTTTTTTATTTGCAATAGCATTTGACTTGTGTTTATTACTGCTGAACGCCAATACATCTCTAGTCATAACGTTTCCGCACTGTGCATGAATATTATAAACTAACAGGCACAGTCAAATGTGAATGGGGGACCCCCTCCCAAAAGAGCTTGCAATCTATCCAGAGTCATAGTTTTACAATTGAACTAAAAGTAAGCTCGTAACTTGGTAGATGTGGGGCTGTCATGACACAAGATTCTTTTGGAATGGAGCACAAGTGAGTTAGAATTTTTTTGGTATAAACCGAATCTACATTTCCAAGTGAAATTGTAACACTGCCGCATACTAGCATGTCATAATTCCTTAAATAGCATTCATTGTACAGAAATCCTCATACTTATCAACCAGGCGCGGCAAAATGTTTCTTCGCCTGTGAAGCCAAAAATCCTAGCACCGGCCCTGCGCACACACACACCTATATACGCACATACATATTAATACACATATATATACGCACATGCACATATACACACATATATACGCACATACATATTAATACACATATACATACGCACGTGCACATATACACACATATATACGCACATACATATTAATACACATATACATACACACATGCACATACACACACACACATATATGCACACACATATACGCACATACATATTAATACACATATACATACACACATGCACACACATACATACATATATATATATATATTTTATATATATATATATATATACACACACATGCATATTAATACACATATACATGCACACATACACACACATGCACACACACACACACATATATATATATTGTGAGCAGGAGTCTCTCTGTGATTGGAGGACAACGGTCTGGGAACGTAGGTGGCGCAGCAGTGCAGTGGAGGATCCACGAGGACGCCAGAAATGCCGGTGAAGCTTTCTAAGCACTTGGAGAGACCTGAAGTATATGTCCGTGCTTTCAAGGTATGAATTTTGAAGTCGGGTGATATGCGAAAAGGGCGAGTGGTATCTGAGCAGAAGCTCGCGACATAAGGGAAGAGTGTCCGTTTTCTGCATAGTAGCACACTATCCTAATACATTCTCTATGTTCAGCATTTATTCCACACTGAGACACCTACTATATGACCGGTATCTGACATGGTCGACTATGTGGAGTCAGTTCAGATGGTTGCAATTTGATAAAAAAAAATTTACGTTATTTATGATTTGGAGCATACATATTAATACACATATACATGCACATACACACACACACACACACACATATATATATATATATATATATATATATATATACACATACATATTAATACATTGATCATCAAGGAAATATGATCCACGCCAGATAAGTTGAGTTAAAACTTGAACTTTATTCGCATCATTAAAACAAAGGAAGACCAGCAGGATACAGAGTGAGCGCAGCACTGGGCTTACGCGTTTCGGCAATCAAGCCGTAGTCATAGCCTATAGTGCTGTGTTCATCTCTGTTGTTTAAGAGCATAAGAAGTAGCTCATTGGCTTACAATCATTCATTAATTAAAAACACATTTGCGCCGCTCTGTTGGATGTTAACTGTTAAGTGCCTGAGGACAAGTGAACACATGGGAAAGGGGTGCAAAACAAATAACCATACTGGCAAAAAATGTTGTCACAATCAGCACAGGGTACAATCTTTGAATAAGCTTCATCACATTGGTCCAGTAATAGATAAATTTGTCCTATATATCCCCCAGCACTACTGAAGGGCATTGTGAAATCACAATTCATTAGAACCATGAGAAATAACTCTGATCTAACGACTGGGGTCTCCCAACTGGTTGGTGTGGGTGAGAGGTTCCGCTCAAGAGGTTATAAAACATCTGTGATTCAAGAATTGATGGAATCTGTATCCACTCTAACACAAGCTGAATTGATACAACCTAGGCCTAAACGGGACACTACAGATAAATTAATCATGTCCACCACCTTTACTCCGGCCACCAAGAGCACTGGTCAAATTCTTCGCCAACATTGGCCCATCATGTCCTCAGACCCAAAGCTGACTTTCACCAACAATCTAAGACCCATGGTGGGTTTCAAGAGGGGTACTAATCTCAAAGATCTGTTAATGAGAACATACCCTAAAGCATGCTACAACACTGGCATTAGAAGAAACATCAAGGGTTCTTACCGGTGCTGCTTAGGTTGCACCACTTGCAACGGCCTAATCGGCACAAAGGTATTTCACCATCCACATACGAACCGGTCTTTCACAATCAGACATTCGATAACGTGCACCACTATGCACGCAGTGTATCTCTTATTTTGCCTTTGCTCAAAATTCTATGTAGGCAAGACATCTGGCACGCTACGTGAGAGGATGGCTAACCATCGACACGCTATAAGGATTGTCCTCAAAGAAGGGGTCTCGGAGCAGCCTGTGGCGCGACATTGCGCCAACAAGGGACACTCAGGTTCCTCAATCCGCTATATCTTGATCGATCATGTACCCCCATTGGAACGAGGTGCAAATACTTTTTACTTTCTACTTGTAATATGTGATGCTCACAAAAGCTTACTTCTAGTCGAGTTAACACAGGCAAGTGGGAGTGCAAAATACCGATCCACTTTTAATTTAACCCTGAGGGGTCAATTTATTAAGGTGCGAACGGACATAATACGCTGTATCGTATCATGTCCGCCGCACATCGATAAATGCCGGGAGCATACACTGTCGGCATTTATTATTGCACCAGCAGTTCTGGTGCAATGCCGCCCCCTGCAGATTTGCGGCCAATCGGCCACTAGCAGAAGGTGTCAATCAACCCGATTGTATCCGATCAGGCTGATTGCTGTCCGCAACCTCAGAGGTGGTAGACGAGTTAAGGAACAGCGGTCTTAGGACCGCTGCTTTTTAACTTCCACTTCAGGCGGACCTGAAGCAGAGTGGGTCGGAAGCAGCATCCGCTGCTTCATAAATCGACCCCTGAGAGTGTTATATGTAGCCAATGAGGTAACATGTCTGCTCTTTGTGTGCTACAGGGATAAAGTTACTGCTCAATTGTGAAATATACATATAGTGGGATCAAGGGTGAGGTGTAAGGTAAAGCTTTGGGAATGGGGCAATGTGCTAAGTCAACTACAGATGGTTGAGTATTTTTGTGGAGGACAGCAACCCTACCTGTACAAATATGCTGGCAGGTTTTTCTGTAAAAATGAAAGAGAAAAAGACGAAGGGAGGGGAGAGAGTCCACAAGGTATTGTGTGTGTGGAATGTGGTGTTTAAAACATAGCTTTTATGGTGGTATACTATAATAAAAAGAGCGGTGGACTCAACCACCACTAAATGCTAAAAAAGGGTTAAAAACCCCAGTAGGTTACACTACGCCTCTGATGGACGCCTCTGAAAAAGCAGTTGCGAAACTTGCGTCAGGCGTTCGCACTGCTCCTCTCGCTCCAAACTAGCTTAAATTGTTGGCCCTTAAGGCACTGCTCTTATATGGAAATGGGAATATGGGTGTAACTATGCCATTGTATAATCCGTAGTGTTTAACCTTATGACTTTAGACCAGATTCGCTAGTTAATAGGTAATAGTTACTCTCTTTAATTGTTGGTCTTTTGGCCTCGCTTTTTGTCTGAAGTTGATATAAGGATTTCCCTGTTAACTGTACTATTTTTCCATCTATACCGGCTAGTCCCCTTCTAGTCAGTGGGGCTCTAGGTATTTAGCGGTTTTGCTCAGGTTTACTCACCTATAAGGTGGGTCCCTAATTTGGCTCCCCCTACATTTTAAATATAGACAATAGTGGGAATAAATGACCTCCCTGTGTTGTGGCAATAGCGGTTAACAGTTACAATAGTGCTACCCCATTTTTGTACCGACACCAGCACACCTCGCATAGTTTATTTATGGATATAACCCAATGATTAAAAAATTTGTGTTGGCTGACTTTTGATTAGTAAGCAGACTAATTGGTTCAAGTTTGACTTCAACCGGTGCAAACTGATCACTGCACCGACTGTTGCTGCATGAGGAGCTAGTGTAACCTACTGGGGTTTTTTAACCCTTTTTTAGCATTTAATTTTAGTGATGGTTGAGTCCACCTCTCTTTTTATTATAGCATACCACAATAAAAGTTATGTTTTAAACACCACATTCCACACACACAATACCTTGTGGACTCTCTCCCCTCCAAGTGTGCCACATTATGCTTCGTCTTTTTCTCTTTTTAATTTTTAATGTTTAATAAATAAGCATAAGGCAATGCCTGCACCTGACACTTAGGCTTGTCTTGGGTGGGATTGTGGAGACAGTCCTATATACCTCCCCCCTCCACTTCCCTCGGGGCTTTAGGGAATTATTCTCTCAAAGGTTTTTCTGTAAAACAACACTGTGGCAGCCATTTAGAGACCCTACCACCCTATATTTTTAGATTATTAACAATATATATATATAGTCATCAAAAGAATCAGCACTGTCTGGGCTTGATACCCCAGGTCACAGTTATGGAATAAATAAGGCTTATTCACCATATCTGAAGCCCAATGAGTGCTGATTATTTTGATGACTACATGATACGACTGTAGCACCCTAGCAACTAATCTGATTAGTCTGTGAGAGTCCACCTGTCTTGAGATATATATATATATATATATATATATATATATATATATATATAAAATCTAAAACTATAAATGAATAAAAACCGGTCTTATGCTGACAGTATGAGACATTCTAAGTCATTCACTTATCTTTCATGACTAATTGTTTGTTACAGGAAGTGAAATGTGAACAGAGATTTGTACATGAGTGAAATTTGCATACCCTTTATGCTAGAGCTATAAAAATTTATGGTGTAAGTCATTTTAGGTGATAATAACATTGCAGCAACAAATAAATATTCTTTCTGATTGTTGCTATCTGTTCAGTTCATCAAAATGCTGCCATAATTTACAGAAAACATTCAAACATTATGGCGCTGTGTCTCCTCTTGAAACAATAACTATTTATTGACAAGTTTATAGAGAAACATAAACAACAATGAACTGTTTAAAGGTGCATAAATATATTATGCATATGAAAAAGCACTATTTAAACATTAAAATATATTGCTGCATTAAAAAGTTAAGTTTAAAAAAATGTTTATTTTAGTTTTGAAACAAAAAGAAAGTTTGTGCAATTTGTGGAATATATGAGTCAATAGAAGGTGCACTCACTAGCTTAATACAACTGCCAGGTGCTGTAGCCTCACACAAAGGGGTATATTTACTAAGCAGCGGATGCTGCTCTTTTCGCGCGAGCCTTTTGGAAACAGGAGTTATGAAGCAGCGGTCTTAAGACCGCTGCTCCTTAACTCGTGGTGATGGACTACAATCATCCCGATACGATCGGGATGATTGACACCCCCTGCTTTCAGCCAATTGGCTGCGAATGTGCAGCGGGTCAGCATTGCCCAAGCATTTCTTGTGAAATGCTTGTGCAGTGTTAAATGCCGACCTGGGTTTGATAAATCTACCCCAAAGAAGCAGAAACAATAAGTACTCACTGGTCTTGAGACATCTTTGGGCAAAATTTATCAAAGTGAGAATAAGGAAATTCTCACATTTATCGCCAAAAAAACCCCTCACAAATGATATCATCATGTTTCTAAAGGATTATGCACCACCTTATCATATGCTTGAACAAATCGACTCATGTTCATTCACAAGTCTTTAATATATGCGAATATGATGCCTGGAAATGCCTATTCAGTTATCGGTTATTTGTAGAGCGCCAACAGATTCCGCAGCGCTATAAACATATGCGGTATACAAGGTAGCAATTATTGGGATCAAATGAGTAGAGGGCCCTGTCTAGAGTCGCACTGTTGCAGTCAGCTCTTGTGAAGGTGATCTGCAAGCAGTTAGGTTCTTAAGCTGACATTCTATGGAGGTTCATGGTGGATAGCAATGGAGGAGAGGAACTGGTATTAGGAAAGGTTAGTGTAGGTTGTAGGCATCCCTGAACAGAAGAGTTTTCAGGGAGCGCTTGAAGCTTTCAAAACTAGGGAAAAGTCTTGTGGAGCAAAACAGAGGGTTCCACAAGGTGGGAGCCAGTCTGGAGAAGTCCTGTAAACAGGAATCTGAGGAGGTAACAAGAGAGGAGGAGAGTAGGAGGTTGTGAGCAGAGCGAAGGGGACGGGAGGTAGAGTATCTGGAGACAAGGTCTGAAATATAGAGGGGAGCAGTGCAGTTGAGGGCTTTGTATGTCAGAGTCAGAATGTTGTGTTTAATACTGGATGCAAGAGGAAGTCAGTGAAGGAAATGGCAGAGAGGTGCAGCAGATAAAGAGTGATGTGTAAGGAAGATGAGCCTGGCAGAGGCATTCATTATGGATTGTAAAGGAGCTAGACGGCAGCTAGGGAGACCAGAGAGAACTGTGTTGCAGTAGTCAAGGCAGGAAAGGAAGAGAGAATGGATTAACATCTTAGTTGTGTCTTGTGTAAGGAAATGTCTAATTTTAGAGGTGTTTTTAAGGTGGAAGCGGCAGGATTTAGCCAAGGCCTAAATGTAAGGAGTGAAAGAAAGATCTGAGTCAAGTGTGACGCCAAGACATCGGGCATGCGGGGTAGGGGTGATGATGAAGTTGTCGACAGTTATAGAGAGATGGGGGGGTGGAGATTTTAGAAGGGGGAAAATAAGGAGCTCAGTTTTTGAGAGATTTAGCTTAAGGTAGTGAGAGGACATCCAGGAAGAGATGCGAGAAAGACAGTTAGTGACACGGGTTAGCAAGGAAAGAGATAGATCTGGTGCAGAAATATAGATTTGAGTTTTGTCATCATACAAATGATATTGAAACCCGTGGAACTTTATTAGGGAACCTAATGATGACTTGTAGATTGAGAAGAGAAGTGGACCGAAGACAGAGCCTTGTGGTACCCCAACAAAAAGAGGTAACAGGGCAGATGAAGCCCCAGAGAAGGCTACACTAAAGGTAAGGTTAGACAGGTAGGAAGAGAACAATGAGAGGGCTGTCTCACAAATGACAAAGGATTGAAGGGTTTGGAGCAAAAGAGGGTGGTCAACAGTATCAAAGACTGCAGACAGATCAAGGAGGATAAGCAGAGAGAAGTGTCCTTTGGATTTTGCTGTGAGAAGGTCATTGGTAACCTTTAGACATGTGCACATCGGAAAAATTTGTTCCAGTTCATTTTGAACTGATTCAGATTTTTTCGAATTTAGGATACATTTGAATGTATTAGTTTCGGATCGATTCGGAAGTTCGGTATGTGTTATGTTGATTCAGATGGTTCCAAGTTACACAAACGGAATTATTTCACTGTTCTATCTTACTAAATCTCACTAAATTTAATTGTTATACTGAAGTGTTATTAGTCCATGGCCATTCGAATGCATTCGAATACATCAGAACTAATTTGGATTTATTCGTTACAAATGCATTCGGATTAGTTTAGTTTCATTGCTATGGTAATTTAGAAATTCAAATTGATCTGAATCTACAAAGTTTGCAAATTTAATTTAGATTCGGAACAAAATGAATTGCACATGTCTAGTAACCGTAAAAGGAACAGTCTACACCAGAATTGTTATTGTTTTAAAAGATAGATAATCCCTTTTTTACCCATGCCCCAGTTTTGCATAACCAACAGAGTTATATTTATATATTTTTTACCTCTGTGATTCAGTGACGGATCCAGAGCCTGGTCTCGGGAGGGGCACTTCCAGATTTTTTTGTGGTGGCAGACAGAAAATAATGAGTGCTTATAGAACAGACTATTTTATTTAACCTATCGTACAGCTCTAACCTTATTTAAAAACAGTCACATTTGTCTTTCCAAATTATGGATTTAAAAAATTAGAAACAGGTGACATTTAACCACATATAACTTTATTATTTAACAGTTTTGTAGACTTTTTTTTTATCAGGAGTTTGTATACTGATTATAGAACAGAATATTCACAGACAAAATCGTAATAAACCATACACAATTATGTGCAAAAAGGTAGAAATATACTGATAACAGTGTCACTTTCCAAACACTAAAAGCAACAGACACATAACATTTTTACATTAAATAACAAATTACAGAATTAGCTCAAGTCTTCGTTTTCCTTGCTTTGCAAACAGCTCAATGATTCGGTCAGTATTCACAGGAACATCTCTGTGAATGTAAAGCAAACTCAAACCATTTAATCTGTCTTCTGACATTCGTGACCGAAGCCATGTTTTAACACGACGGAGGGTTGAGAATGATCTCTCTGCAGAGGCCACACTTACAGGTAGAGTTGCCAAGACCAGAAGTAAACTTCTGATGGTTGGAAAGAGGTCCTGGTCACACACATCTAAAACTTCAAGGACTGTTTGTGGAATTTCCTTTTTTTGGGATAACTCGCTTTTCCACTTTGTGAGCCAGAGACAAATTTCTCCCTGAAGTAATGTCTCCACTATCCTCTGGCTACCATCAGCTAGAAGAGGGTGGAAACGGTTTGATAATGAGTGGATATCAACAGGATCCATGGTTTCCATTTTGTTTTTTACAAGTACTGGTGGCATCAATATTTGAATCTGGAAACACTGCATCGAGTTTTCTGGCAAACGAGCTTTTAAATCGTTAATAATGTTATCCAGCAAAGGAATATACAACGATTTCCTGTAGAATTCTTCAGTTGATCCTGCATTGTAATTTGATCTGTGCACTTGTTTTTCTACAAGACGTGGCAATTTTAGTTCCACTCCAAGTTCTGAGGCCAATTCTGTAGCCTCCATATGCAAAGTGGAAAAAGTATGATCAGCGTTACATCGCATATTCTCCAGGGTTCTCATGGTGACATTCAGACATTCAGATGCGCTTGTCAAATCAAGTGTTGGAGATTGAAGAAAACGACTCAGAGGTAGGGTTACTTTCAGAACATTGATAAGTGAAATCAAGGACAAGATAAATTCTGCACTGCAAAGAGAATGGATGAGAGAAGAGGCTGATGAACTAGAGCTTGAGCATTTCCATTGAGATATTGCTGATAGTGCACTCACCACTTTAACTAGTCCATCCCAAAATCTTATTAGAGAATCATGGCGCTCTACCCATCTAGTTTCACAAAGACTGGTCAGTTGAGAGCCTAACTCCTTCTTTAAAACAAAATTACGCTTTGCTGATTGATTAAAAAATGAAATGGTTGATTTGACCACTGCTACTGCGTTGCGAACTTCTGAAACTTGTGATGACTTTGAAATTGAATTGTTCAGAGAATGGTTGTAGCAAGGACATCTGCAACTGTTGGGTGCTGATCTAATAATTTCTGAAACAGCACCAGCCACCTCTGAAGACATAACACTGCAACTGTCTGTTCCAATGCCAACACAATGAGTGATGTCCAGGGAGAGGTCTTTGATTAGTTGAATTACCATCTGGCCTAAAACCTGTCCTGTAAGCCTTAGTTCTGAATCTGAATTATCCAATCCTGACTCACTCTGAGTTGCAAATTCATAGGCATCTACGAATTTTATGAAATCTTCACGAATAGATCCATTGTAGACATATCTAAAGTTAAGTGAAAGTTGTTCTATATGTGAAATATCTGTAGTTTCATCAAATATTACACTAAAATAGCAAGCCTCTTTAATTCTACCAACAATGATATTGCAGATTTCATCACCACAACACTTGATTAAATCATTTTGTGTGGATTTTGAAATGTACGTAGCACATGAAGATGCAGTAAGGAGGTGCTTCTCTAACATTTTGTCTCCAGATGAAACGCGGTATCTCAGCAATTCCCGAAAGTTCCCTTCATTCACGTCCGGTGTGGAGTCATCCATTAATGCACCATCATCTCGGTGGCCACGCAGAGGTATATTTTGTCTACCCAAGAATATAATGGACTCAATGATAGGACGAATTCACTCTTGGTTCTCCTTCACCTTCTGAAGACGATAAGAATTTATTTGATTGACAATTTCATTGTCAGGGGAATGGTAGGTTTTTAAAAATGCTTTTCCTTCTATTACACTCTCCTGGTGATAAACAAGTCTTGCATGGACTTCCAAATCTCCTTCCTTACCCTTAAGCTTTTTAAAATTTGTAAGGGGCTCAGTTACCAATTTTCCAAGTGCCATGCCTTTGTTATGACCACCTTTGCGATGTTGTGCAAATAACGCACAGTACTTGCAAAACAAACCCTTCTTAACAGCTGAATATACGAGCCATGGAAAACTGTCAATATGTTGTTTTGACAAGTATCGTTTGATTGTCCGAGTTTCTCCATTTTTGGAAGTTATGTTCTGAACAGAGAAAGGTAGCTAATATCCAGGAGGAGGTTGCCATGGATTTTCCAGTAACATGCATTTGGTGAAATCATCAATTGTTTTCCCAAGATGTGTGCCAATGTCATTCATTAGGATACTGCCAGTTTGAGGTGGGGTATCAACAGACAGTGGCAACACAGAATCAGTTTGACAAGGTATTGGCTCTACGTGGGTACCAGAACACGAAGGGAAGCTAGTGTCAGTTTCTATAGTTGAAGTGCTTTCTAGTACAGGCTGTGCTCCTGTTGACTTTTTTGCACTAGTACTGTAGAAGGAATCAATAGTCCTGCTATTCACCCTTTTCTGGCTCATTTTGCACTTTCTACAAATAAAGCACAAAAGAACACATGTTGTAAAAAAATTGGTTTGCTAGGACATCATGCCCACATCCATTATGTTATATCATGATACTTAAATGCAACAGCACCTTGTTTAAAGCACAATAGAGCTAGCCTTCTAATGTAATTAAAGGATCACTATAGTGTCAGAAAACCAAAGCGGTTTTCCTGACACTATAATGCCCTGAGTGTACCCCCACAGTGGTGCTGAAGGGGTTAAAACCCCTTCAGTAACTTACCTTAATCCAGCGCCGGGCTCCATTGGCGCTGGTGACCTCTCCTCCCCGTCCGACATCAGCGGTTTCTCAATGCTTTCCTATGGACCATAATTGTGTATGGTTTGTTACGATTTTGTCTGTGAATATTCTGTTCTATAATCAGTATGCAAACTCCTGATAATAAAGTCTACAAAACTGTTAAATAATAAAGTTATATGTGGTTTAATGTCACCTGTTTCTAATTTTTTAAATCCATAATTTGGAAAGACAAATGTGACTGTTTTTAAATAAGGGTATAGAGTGATAACAGAGAATATAGAATATAAGCAAAAAACAGACAGCGCTATATAGCACCATATATAAATAAATCACATAGGAGGGTTAAATGTTATTGTCAATGTAATTAATATTTAGGGCTCGATTATTTAAAGCTCCCTGCTCAAGTCAGATGATCTAAGAAGTGATGTCTGTATGAGGAGGTCCCTCAAAGAATTTTATAAACACATATTTTACCTTGAGAGATGTTTATCTCACCATGAAGGGTTATGTATGTGAGAGACTCCTGTATTACCTTATAAGCTTTAAAAAAAAAAAAATCACACAATATGATGAGTGATTATTCTCCATGGAAGCAAGTTTTTATTGGGCACCAAGACAGGATGAGGTGGTGACAAATGGAGAGTTTACAATGAGGGGAAGAATGGATACAAAAGATAGTTAGAGAAATGAAAATTTTTGGTTCAGACTTGGACAGCACTTGTTTATTGCTGCTGTCCAATAAGAAAGGACAACCCAGGTTGTTCACCAAAAATGGCATTCTTGCTTTTCAAATAAAGATACCAAGAGAATGAAGAACATGTGATAATAGGAGTACATTAGAAAGTTGCTTAAAATGTTATGCTCTATCTGAATCACAAAAGAAAAAAATTGAATCCAGTGTCCCTTTAACCACAGTATGTAATATCCTTTTTTATAGTTATGGCATCACAGAATAATAAGAGGACATCACTGCAACACTATACTAAAGTGATATTATATATATATATATATATATGTATATATATATATATATATATAAGCATTTGTGCTGCATATATTATACATTGTAAAATATAGCATTCATTCTTTAAATTAATTCCAGTGTTATGAACCATTTGCTGACTGTATTTTTGATCTAGTATTGTGAATATAAGACATGCTCAATTCTAAATGTATAAATAATTAAGAATATTACAAGTTATTGTTAAGGTTATGAATGTACACTAAGACACGGGTATAGAGCTAACTCAGCTACAGATAAAACAATTTAAATGCTTATGGAAACAGTGCACAGGAGACACACGCTTTACAAGAAATCAGCCATGAAGTAAACCAAGTAATCATTACGTAAATGCGGAGCAACATTTGATAACTAAAGGCTAAATGTATATTCATTTTCTCTTGAGAATAAGCAAACAGATGCAAAAATGTAGCCCCTGGAGAGTCAAGTGAAGAATGTATTTTAGCACCCACAGAAATATGAATAAAGATTTTCAACAATGTCCTAGCAGTTACCGAAAGAAGTGAACTAAAAGCTAAATGCTGATATAGTGGTCACACCTGTGTTGCGAACCATGCACTGTATACATTATTGTGCACTGCAAATATATAATCCAGCTTTAGTTTAGTATAGCATAATTATTATTTTATATGAAGCAATTAGCTGCCATTAAAAATGCCAAGTGCTCAGAAGTGCTTAGGGATCAATAGTGTAATGTTTTAAACACAGTAGAGCAAATACTAAATGCCCCCTCACTCTTAAAGACTTAAATCCACAAAAAAAGTATTATTTTATCAGAGTAAACCTATACATATATAAATCCAGAAAATGACTCTGCACTGTGCACACTGGATTAAAAGGAAACTAAAAAAAAAAAAAACTTTATTGAAAACTCCTCTTTAAAATCACACAGCTAGCAGAAACACTGACACTTCTTTCCTTACAAAACGTGTTTACCATGAATACAAACTAAGGATGGCAATAATGGTTACCAGACAAACCCCTTTCAGCAATTCAATAGAAAATAATCTGAATGATTTATGGGAAATCTAATTGCAGTGTTGCACAAGCTTTTATGGAAGGCAAATGGCTCTTGTTTCTCATCTTTCTGTAAAATTATTTAATATGCATCTGTCTTGTGAAAAGATTTGTGGGTCCATTTTTTTCTCTTTCCCCTTAACTAAGACAAATTAAAGCTTAGCAGAAATGACAATAAAATTTACATTTTTCCAGTTTGATGAGATACATCATGTATCTCATCAAACTGGAAAAATGTAAATTTTATTGTCATTTTTGCTAAGCTTTAATTTGTCTTAGTTAAGGGGAAAGAGAAAAAAATGGACCCACAAATCTTTTCACAAGACATATGCATATTAAATAATTTTACAGAAAGATGAGAAACAAGAGCCATTTAAGTCTTTAAGAGTGAGGGGGCATTTAGTATTTGCTCTATTGTGTTTAAAACATTACACTATCCCTAAGCACTTCTGTATCATACGTCAGGATAAATCAGTGGCTAAATTTACAGCCATTTAAAGTACCTGAATTTATAATAGGGCCGCGGCGGCGGGCGTTCATTTAGTGCTGCTCTTGTCTTGTTTGAGACTGTCGTGGATCTGCAGCAGCAGAACAGGCGCGCAAGCGGCGCAACCTGATTGGCGAATCGATTGATACTCCCTGTTCAACTTCTGAGTCGTGACCAATCACGGTGAGCGCTTGGCAGGTGACTGCACGTTATCTATTCTGAGCATCATGCGCAGCTCAGGGCAGCCAGCAGCAGCTGTAGTATATTCTGTGTGGAGACGGAGTTCTGGTAGCTAAGGCTAAGCTGGGGTGTTTATTGCCATTGGGTGCACGCTGAGTGCTGACTCGCTTTGGCAATTGGCACTAAGAAGTAATCATTGGGGCAGAGGGAGCACTATCAATAGATAGTGGGTGCGGGTTACAGTATGAGCCGGCGGAATAGAAGCCCTCTTTCATATTCTCGGGGGGGGGGGCAATTGCCCCGTTGCCCCCCCCTGGATCCGCCACTGCTGTGATTATCTTGTATCTAAGCCTCTGCAAACTGCCCCTTTATTTCAGTTATTTTGACATACTTGCAGTTTAGCCAGTCAGTGATGGATCCCAGGTAACTTCACGTGCATGAGCACAGTGTTATCTATATGAAAAACATGAACTAACACCCTCTAGTGGTGAAAAACCTGTTAAAATGCATTCTTAAGAGGGGGCCTTCATGGTCTAAGAAATTAGCATATGAACCTCCTAGGTTAAGCTTTCAACTAAGAATACCAAGAGAACAAAGAAAAATTGGTGATAAAAGTAAATCGGAAAATTGTTTAAAATTACATGCCCTATCTGAATCATGAAAGTTTTTTTGGACTAGACTGTCCCTTTAACGATAGCTGTCTCTGTGGAGTGATGGGGCGAAATCCAGATTGCAATGGGTCAAGGAGGGAGTGTAATGTAAGGAAATGGGATAGGCGTGCATGCACTAGCTTTTCAAGAAGCTTTGAGGCAAGAGGTAGGGAAATAGGGTGGTAGTTGGATGGGCAGGTTGGATCGAGAGAAGGTTTTTTGAGGATAGGTGTAACCAGTGCATATTTTAGAGATGAGGGAAATATACCAGTGCTGAGGGAGAGGTTGGAAATGTGTGTGAGTATAGGGGTAAGGGTAGAAGAGAGGGAGGGGAGTAGTTGTGAGGGGATGGGGTCGAGGGGACAGGTAGTGAGGTGAGGGCCTAGTATAAGTGCAGAAACTTCTTCCTCCGTAACACGGGTGAAAAAGCAAATTATATTGCTATATGGGTTTTGGTTAATTGCAAGGTTTTGTGAGGGTGAGAGGCTGGATACATAATGAGAGCTGATTTAGTTTCTGATGGAATCAATTTTGTTATTGATTTATTTTATTTAAGGGACAATCTAGTCAAAATTAAACTTTCATAATTTAGATAGAGCATGCAATGTTACACAACTTTCCAATTTACTTTTATCATCAAATGTGCTTTGTTCTTTTGGTATTCTTTGTTGAAAGCTAAACATAGGTAGGTTCATAAACTGATTTCTTATGAGCCGTTATAGACCACCTTTAATCTCAGTGCATTTTGAAAGTTTTTCACAGTTAGACAGTGCTAGTTAATGTGTGCCATCTGATAACATTGTGCACTTTCCCATGGAGTTATTTATGAGTTAGCACTGATTCGCTAAAATGTATGTACTTCAAAAGAAGTAATATAAGGGGCAGTCTGCCTAGGCTTAGATATAAGGTAATCACAGAGATAAAAAGTATATTAATAAAACCAACTTGAATATGCAAAACTGGGGATTGGGTAATAAAGGGATTATCTATATTTTTTAAAATAAACAATTTTCAACTATACTGTTCCTTTAATCTCTATTGGCATTTTAAACTGCTCATATTCAAAAATTGGTACATGTAAAATTCACTATTTTTTTTTGCCAATTTTTAGGTTGCCAGGTTCCATGGTTACAATGAAAATTTTTCTTTTTCTTGCCATAATGGCAGTATCTGGAGTTAGAGATTCCGAAAACAAGTTGCAGAACATGAGGGAGATTTGGCTCCTGAAAGAAGGAGGGTTCCTCGACTTTTTAGATTGAGGATCGGTTTGGATGCTTTATCAGACACTGAAACTATTAGAAGATTTCAGCTGAACAGGGATTTATATAATCTGTTGGCTGATGATCTGGAGCCAATGACAGGGAGGACCCACGCTCTTTAAGGCATTGTGAAATTACTGGCTGTGATTAATTTCCTTGCTACATGATCAGTAAGTGTATAACACAGGAATAATAAATAAAGTGAATAGAGTTCGGCAACAGGACCATTCGCTTATAATCGCGATTTCCATTTGCATGTAACTATCTGCGACTTTTAAGTTTTTACTTCATGCGATCTGTTGCAAATGTGCTCACGACTTTTTAGGCGCATTATTTCTCACTTTGATCAATTTTGCCTTTTGTGTAGTTTAATAACTGTAACTTTTTTGGGACAGCTCATTGTCATTTCCTCAGACCTGATGAAGCAGATACTGAGCTGTCCCAAAACATTAGTTATTAAAAGTCTTGAAAAAAAATACTTTTTAGGGCCGAAACACATCGGCTATTGGTATTGGGCTTGAGTTTATTACATATCCAAAATACATTTGAAGTCTTTTAAGCCTAATTTTAAGGTTTCAAGAACCCTAGCAACACTATGGCCTAGATTTAGAGTTTGGCGTTCGTTGTCAAAATGAAAAAGAAGGAAGCGTGGTTGCGCCTATAACTGCTTGCCCAAACAAGAAGGGCACACAGAAAAGTCTAAAAGTGGATACTACAGCTGTAAACTACAAAAATCTCAAAGGATGATAGTTAAGACACAGTACTTCTGTAAAACACACAAAAATATATGTTTTGGTATATAAAATTTAATATCAAAATGGCATAAGGTAGACAATATAAAGTGGATAATGAAACTGAAACTTAAATAGATGTATTAAACATTTATTACATAAAAAATAATATTCATAAATAATAATCAATTAGTTAAATTCATAAATGACTGGCCAGTCAAAAACAACCCTTAATATATTGATATACTGCATCAGTAACCTATGGGAACCATTAGAGCAGTATAAACAATCTATAAAGTGGGTAGGAAAAATAAATTCCAAAATATAATCAATCTAAGATCTAAATGTAAGAATAATAATCTAATCTATATGGCACACTATAAAATACTATAGAACATAGAGGCCCTAGCTTGCAATCTAGAAACTAAAGTATCTTAAAATCAGGCGTCCTCTACTTAAAAACACTGCCACAGAATCAGGCATAAAACTTTATCCAGTTTTTTTCAAATTGTCTTTCAAAAAAGTCTTTTATTTAAAAAATCTCAGCTAATACCGGTAAAAGCTCTGTAGTGTAAATCCTTTATTTATGAAGAAACAATTGTCGGTCTTATCTGTTATCACAACAAAGTCTTACTTTATAATCGAAGAATCCTTGCTTCTTAGGTATTGTGGACTGTGACAGCTCTCCTCGTCAATAGCTCACAATGTAGTGTGATACTCAACTCCAGCGGAAGTGAGCTCAGACTTTGGAATGTTCCGTCCTGTAGTTCAGTCCCACTCCTTCGTACAATTAGTATCTGGGTGTTGCAACCCAATCTGTCCTCAGGTATCCGTTCCTGTTTACTGGAAAAAATTACGCTACGCGTTTCAGCTGCCAACTGCAGCCTTTCTCAAGCATTATGATGATGCCTTTTCTGTAGCAGCTATTTATTCAGCCCTTAATTAACTAAATGAAACACTATCGCTACTTGTAATTATTATATTAAGCATGCTCCATACATACTATTTCATCTCTAAATGATCATTGGATTATGTTACCATTCCTAAACTCTAAACACAGTAATTTAATGCAGTTAGGAATCAATATCTATGTCTCAAAATAAACAAAACACTAACAACATAGTATTTAATAGAATATTCTAATATCTACTAAAAATCTTATAAAATAAATTTTTTGTTTGTAAAAAACGTATTCAATATTGGAGAAATAAGTAGGCTTCATGAGTTAACCAATACAAAAACTATAATCTTAGTTTCTTTAGACCAGATATAGGTTAAAGACTCAAATAAATTCAAAGTTAATTAAGAGATATAATTGGTACGCTAAAAAATCAATACATCTAAAATTTATAAAATTTATATTAGACTGGATTTGAACCCATGGTCATTCTGGTCTTAGGATAACGACATAACCACTGGGCTAGCCTAATAGTAATGGATACAATGTGCCAAAAAAAGTTGATATAAATACCTCAGCAAATTTGTGAAACATGATTCAATAGTCTTTAATTATTTGGCGAGAAAATATGCCAGCAGTATGTGAAGTGATACAGTATTACGTATCATTTCTTTTGTAGAATATAAAATATATATGCATATTCATAATAGCCTCAAACTAATTATATGTGTATATGTACTATAACCACTATTGGAGAAATTAATGTTTTTACAATATTAATCTGTAATTTCAGTATCTTTAAATATAAGTTGAAAACTTGAAAGATGTATGAAGCATGTTAAAAAATAATAAATAATAAAACTCCTTTAATCTTTATTTAAACCGGATTTGAACCTATGGTCTTTCTGATCGTAGGATAACTACCTAACCACTAAACTATCCTAATCGTGATGAAAAAATAATAATGATGAAAAAATAATAATAACGACAAAATGAACCTAGAAGTTATCATTTAGATATCACAGTGTCTATATGCTCAAATCAACTTAATACCATAGTCTTTAATAATTTGGCAAGGGACATTGCACTGGTATGTTAGCTAGAAAAGTGTTACATAACCTAAACTGTGTATATTCTAATGCTCCCATGTACAAGTTGTTTAATTTAATTAAATTAAATTTATAAGGCGACATAATAGATATTACAATAAAAATAATGGATTTCAAATAAGGTATAAAAAAATTTGCGTTTTGAAAACATGTTTCATCATGTATAAAGCTCCCCTAATCTTATGTTTCTAACTGAATATAAAAATATAAAATATTAAAAATCATCTAAAAATTATTACAGGTATATAGACTGTATTACGATTGGTCCTTAGGGATTATATAGAATAAATTCGAAAAACCTAAAAAAATACAAATTTGAAAATAATTTCTTTATAATTTTTTGTTTTTAAAGATTTAAAGTTTAAAATTTAAAAAACTTTTTTTAAAAAAATATATAATATATGCATTGTTATATAATATAATATATAAAAAAAGATATATAAAAAAAGATGTATCAAAATATTATATAAAAATGTATTTATTTATTTTTTTTATAAAAAAAACTCCTATCTTTAAATTCATGTAAAAATACAATATAAATAGTTTTTAAAAAGTTAAAAATGATCTAATATACCATATTTTTAGGGATTCTTTTACCTGAATCATATTAATGTAAAAAAGGGGTCAAGTGGAAATCTATATTTAGTCCTTTAGGATATTTTGTCTCTAATTCATAAATCCATTTGTATTCCAATTTAAAGGACCAGTCAACACAGTAAATTTGCATAATCAACAAATGCAAGATAAGAAGACAATGCAATAGCACTTAGTCTGAACTTCAAATGAGTAGTAGATTTTATTTCTGACAATTTTAAAAGTTATGTCTTTTTCCACTCCCCCTGTACCATGTGACAGCCATCAGCCAATCACAAATGCATACACGTACCATGTGACAGCCATCAGCCATTCACAGATGCATACACACTTATTCTTGCACATGCTCAGTAGGAACTGGTAACTCAAAAAGTTTAAATATAAAAAGACTGTGCACAGTTAGTTAATGGAAGTAAATTGAAAAGTTGTTTAAAATGGCATGCTCTATCTGAATAATGAAAGTTTAATTTTGATTGAGTGTCCCTTTAAGTAGTTCAGTCTGTACATCTCCTCCACTCCAATCTGGATTTAATTTGTCTATGGCTATGTATTTAAAATGTTTTAGGTTTCAATTATTACAGGTTAAAAAATGTCTAGGCACAGGAAGATCTTCGTTTCTTTTCTCTGTAGCATTTTCTATTGATAAAATGTGCTCTCTTACTCTTTCTCTAACTGGTCTAGTAGACTTGCCTATGTATTGTTTTCCGCACTAACAGTTGATCAAATAAATAATATTTTTGTCTGTGCATCTTATTAGGGATTTTATTTTATATTCTTTACCCGTCACACTTGAGTGAAATGTTTTCTTTTTCTCTGAATGTCTACATGCTTTGCATGCAAGACATGGAGAAAAACCTTTAAGATCTTCACCAAGCAGATCCTTATCTGTTCTTATATTTTTATGTCTTTTTAAATCTGTTGGGGCTAATCTATTTTTTAGATTATTAGCCTTTCTGTAGACTATATCTGGAGCCTCTCCAATTATCCCTTTAAGCCTATCATCTAGTTTTAAAATATTCCAATGTTTTTTAATTATTTTCTCCACTTTCTTATGGTTATTGCTGTATTGAGTCACCAATGGTATAAAAGGTTTGTCTTCTTTTTTTGCTTTTTTTGCATTTTCCTTTCTACAATGTACAATATCTTTTCTAACAATCTCACCTATCCTATTTATTTCTTTATCTATAGCGGTACTGTCATAACCTCTTTCAATGAATTTATTTTTAAGAATAGTTGATTTTTCCAAGTAGTCTTTTTCACTTGTACAATTCTTTCTTATTCGTAATATCTGTCCCTTTGGTATGTTGTTTTTCCACCTTTGTAAATGACAGCTGTCTGCATGTATATAATTGTTACTGTCAACTGGTTTAAAGTGTGTTTTAGTGTTAATTTTGTTATGCTCTATAAAAATTTCTAGATCTAAAAATACTATTCTATCTTTACTAATATCATACGTAAATTGTAAATTAATATCATTTTCATTAATTTTCTTAAAAAAAGACTTGAATTGCGATTTATCATCTCTCCATATAATTAAAATATCATCTATATATCTTTTGAAGGCGACCAGGTTCGCTCCAACCGACAAATTTGTCAGGAAGTCTGTTTCCCAGAAGCCCATAAAAAGATTGGCATAACTTGGAGCGAACCTGGTCCCCATCGCTGTCCCACAAATTTGGTCATAAAAAATGTCTTCATAGTTAAAATAATTATGTGTTAAAATGAATTTAATATTTTCTAAAATAAAATTCCTATGTGGTATAGTTAAATCTTCATCTTTCTCCAAATAGTGTTCTACTGCTCTCAAACCATCTAAATGTTTAATACACGTGTATAGTGACGTGATGTCACAAGTCACAAGCCACATATCCTTCCTCATCCCATATAATTTGTTCTAAAAGCTGTATTATAGTTGTTGAATATTTAAGGTAGCTATCCAGATTAATTACATGTTTCTGTAAGAATAGATCAACATATTCGGATAGGTTCGAAGTAAGTGAACCTATCCCAGAAACTATTGGTCATCCTGGTGGGTCTGTTAGGGACTTGTGAATTTTTGGTAAGATAGGAAATAGAGGAATTTTTGGATATTGAGGTAACAGATATTCAAATTCTTTGTCATTTAGGACCTCCGTTATTTTTTGCTTCAATAAGGTTTATGCGACTTATGTGGTATACCATGGATAGGATTATAAGAGTAACAGAGTAGGTCCAGCCTACACTAAAAACCTATCCACTACTGCTATGTAATAAAGCTGTAAGTCACATTGTAGCCCCAGCAGGCTCAAAAGATTAAACTATAACACACATTCTAACTTCTATATACGTGGCTTTAAAGGTTCTGTTGCAGAAAGGAAAGAAGACAAATAGACATAAATAGCCCAGTACAGTTAGTGGCATATGAGGATTGAAAATAACCCCTTGAATTGAAATGTAGTTAATCATGATATGTATGGCTCACCACCTTGGCCGCCGGCGGCGTCACCATACAAAACCTGTAAACAGGGGTTATATACAAATAGTTCCAACATCCTAAGAATTACAAAGTACATGTACATCCTACACTTGGTCCGGAACGTTAGAAATTCAAAGAGCATTAATGTTGAGGTTAAGCAATTGCAGACGTTGGGAACATTAAAGTGAGAATATAAAATTGTAAACAAGTGTACAGCCAGTACATGCAAAGATCAATTGAAAGTAGAGAGCAAGGTAGTGGTAGTGGGCTCTTTGGGGTGCTGTGAATGGATGTGGCATAGGTTATATTATAAGCGTGCTAAAAGTAATGTTAAAGGTATGGGATATGGAATGGGCAATTGGAATAAAAGGAAAGCTGTAAAAACAGGGTGTTATGCTAGGTAATATAAACTCTTTCTAGAGAAAACACCAGTGAGTGAGACCATTCATAGCAAACATATAAATTATCAGTCAGGGTTTGATAGATATCACAATATAGCATAGACAGGGTAGATGGAAATATGCCTAATTTTAGGGATTGTGTTTTTTTGAAAAGGAAAGTGGAGGCTGCATATAATGCTTAGAAACAGGCAAAACAGAACCACATAAGCAAAACATGGTTAAACAGACTATTGGAGGAACCATGCCAGCTTTAGGTATAGGCTCTAGATAAGAACTTGAACAAAACCTCTAAGCATGATAAGGGTATGGGTAAATTGTCACAGAACTATTAATTACTTTAAACCAACCTACTGATATGCATAACATCTCAGTAAATTTATAGCCTAGATGAGTGATCACTGCCTTTCAAACTTGTATACAAAACAAAGAGACATACCAAACTCGCAGATAAGCAGGAACTTTCTTCCTAGTTGTGTCCCACATAAGTTGAATTAGATATTGTGTCTGCAGAGGGCAACAACTCGATATAAGCTGAACTGGGAAGCTTAGAGAAGACCATAGTAACAGTGAGCTAGACCAAACGTGCGGAAATATACTATGCAGAGTATAGCAAAGGAGCAATATTTATACGGATAATACTACACATTATGTTAAACTTTACCGAGCATTAGCTCGATAATAAACAGCTAAAATAACAGTAAGTTGAGCTAAGAACAATTAGACCATTTAAATAGGTTAGAATATAATAATCTTACCTAAGAGTATTCTCATACTAAATGCCCTCTTTGAATAACAGTTGTGGCTTCCCAGTTTAACTATAGTAGAAAACATAAATCATATTCTACTCCTAAATATACTGTATATATAAACATAGTGGAGGGAGCATATGTAGTCTGAAAGCTAGAACACAATAGTGGATATGTATAACAGTTGGTTAATAACATTATAGGAGCTCAATAAATGTCCAGTCCAGATTGTAGAATCTCACAATCAACCCTACTGGAAAACTTGATAAACATGCGTTAGGCTCTGCCAACAGGGTATGTGGAAGCAATGAAGGCAATAGTCACAGTACTTGAACAGCCATTTAGTTCCGGCATTTATGAGCAGTGTTGTTATTATAAAATACAGTTATATCCACTAGCCCGCCCTTTCCCACAGCACAGGCAAGCCAAGCATGGTATATGGAACGGCAATGTCTCTCAGTTTGTGGGCTGCATCCAAAGTCAGACTGAACAGAAAACGATGTAAAATGAAATTTAGGGTTAATTATGTGGTGAAAAGTAGAAACAGAAACGCCAGTCTACATCAACTCACACATACACAATGGAGAGAGTTACTAAGTAGGACATGGTGTCTTTTACCCTACTCCAGAGCGGAAGGCTGAAGGCAGTCCATGAACTAGCTTTAGCAGACACCACCCGGTATCACTGGTCAACTTGTAGGGTGCCATAAACAGATGCAAGCTTGCGATCAGGGAGGGAATCTTCTTACTGCTACAAGCGCTCCTGGGTTCTTCTAGGGCCTCTCCCTTCGTATATGAGTGGGACAGCGCAAGTACGCCCTCTAAAGTACCTCTTAATGCCGCTCCATAATTGTGCCCAAAATCAAGCGCATAAGGGCACCCATCAATAGAAGAGGGGGAGGATCTCTGTCGGTCCGAAGATGCAGCCGCCACTACAGCACGGCGATTGTGAATGTCCACAGGCGTGCAGTTATCCTTCCAGTCGTGAGTTCCGCCTCTGCGAATAGCCCGGGTAGCGGGAATAGGGACCTTGGGTGTTACGGTAGGGAGCATTGGCACAAGCGCTTCTAACAGCCTAAAGGAGGCCTCAATGTAGCTCAAAGCCACCTGTTCCCAGTCTGCCTCAGTCGCCATTTTCTTTTTTTATTTAGTGAGTTGCTAGCCGCAGCTGAATTCTCCGATGGGCCGTTTCCACACCTCGGTGCGGTCAAGTAGGTGCAAATAGTAAGCCCCGATGTGGGAATTGTAAGCTGTAGGTCCTACTATGAGTGTCATAGGACTTAAACTGCGCCAGTTGTCTCCATCTGCGTAGTTGAATTATCGGGCTGAAATTGGGGTTAGTTGTGCGATATAAGGTCCGAGAAATGGTTGTCGAGATGCTTTGTAGAGAAAGTTAGCAGAAGTCTGCCAACAAGCTGAGAAATCCAGTATTTTTAGTAATCCATATTTTTACACCTAATATCTGAATTAGGAGCCAGAGCTCCTGAGAAGTACGTCTGGTCTCTTAGATAGTTGGCTCCTCCCCCTGAAGTTTTTTAAATTTTAAACTTTAAATCTTTCAAAAAAAATTTTTATAAAGAATTTTTTTCAAATTTGTATTTTTTTAGGTTTTTCTAATTTATTCTATATAATCCCTAAGGACCAATCGTAGTACAGTCTATATACCGGTAATAATTTTTAGATGATTTTTAATATTTTTATATTCAGTTAGAAACATAAGATTAGGGGAGCTTTATACATGATGAAACATGTTTTCAAAACGCAAATTTTTTTATACCTTATTTGAAATCCATTATTTTTATTGTAATATCTATTATGTCGCCTTATAAATTTAATTAAATTAAACAACTTGTACATGGGAGCATTAGAATATACACAGTTTAGGTTATGTAACACTATTCTAGCTAACATACCAGTGCAATGTCCCTTGCCAAATTATTAAAGACTATGGTATTAAGTTGATTTGAGCATATAGACACTGTGATCTCTAAATGATAACTTCTAGGTTAATTTTGTCATTATTATTATTTTTTTTTATCACGATTAGGATAGTTTAGTGGTTAGGTAGTTATCCTATGATCAGAAAGACCATAGGTTCAAATCCGGTTTAAATAAAGATTAAAGGAGTTTTATTATTTATTATTTTTTAACATGCTTAATACATCTTTCAAGTTTTCAACTTATATTTAAAGATACAGAAATTACAGATTAATATTGTAAAAACATTAGTTTCTCCAATAGTGGTTATAGTACATATATACATATAATTAGTTTGAGGTTATTATGTATATGCATATATATTTTATATTCTACAAAAGAAATGATACGTAATGCTGTATCACTTCACATACTGCTGGCATATTTTTTCGCCAAATAATTTATATATTATTTATATCAACTTATTTTGGCACATTGTATCCATTACTATTAGGCTAGCCCAGTGGTTATGTCATTATCCTAAGACCAGAATGACCATGGGTTCAAATCCGATCTAATATAAATTTTAGATGTATTGATTTTTTAGCGTACCAATTATATCTCTTAATTAACTTTGAATTTATTTGAGTCTTTAACCTATATCTGGTCTAAAGAAACTAAGATTATAGTTTTTGTATTGGTTAACTCATGAAGCCTACTTATTTCTCCAATGTTGAATACGGTTTTTACAAACAAAAAAAATATTTTATAAGATTTTTAGTAGATATTAGAATATTCTATTAAATACTATGTTGTTAGTGTTTTGTTTATTTTGAGACATAAATATTGATTTCTAACTGCATTAAATTCCACAGTCTGAGCTCACTTCCGCTGGAGTTGAGTATCGCGCTACATTGTGAGCTACTGACGAGGAGAGCTGTCACAGTCCACACTACCTAAGAAGCAAGGATTCTTTGATTATAAAGTAAGACTTTGTTGTGATAACAGATTAGACAGACAATTGTTTCTTCATAAACAAAGGATTTACACTACGGAGCTTTTACCGGTATTAGCTGAGATTTTTTAAATAAAATACTTTTTTGAAAGACAATTTGAAAAAAACTGGAGAAAGTTTTATGCCTGATTCTGTGGCAGTGTTTTTAAATAGAGGACGCCTGATTTTAAGATACTTTAGTTTCTAGATTGCAAGCTAGGCCCTCTATGTTCTATAGTATTTTATAGTGTGCCATATAGATTAGATTATTATTCTTACATTTAGATCTTAGATTGATTATATTTTGGAATTTATTTTTCCTACCCACTTTATAGATTGTTTATACTGCTCTAATGGTTCCCATAGGTTACTGATGCAGTATATCAATATATTAAGGGTTGTTTTTGACTGGCCAGTCATTTATGATTTAGCTAATTGATTATTTATTATGAATATTATTTTTTTATGTAATAAATGTTTAATACATCTATTTAAGTTTCAGTTCATTATCCACTTTATATTGTCTACCTTATGCCATTTTGATATTATATTTTATATACCAAAACATATATATTTTTGTGTGTTTTACAGAAGTACTGTGTCTTTTAACTATCATCCTTTGAGATGTTTGTAGTTTACAGCTGTAGTATCCACTTTTAGATTTTTCTGTGTGCCCTTCTTGTTTGGGCAAGCAGTTATACGCGCAACCACGCTTCCTTCTTTTTCACTTTGTCCATTTTATCATTTTTTAAAGGTTTTATTGATTTAGCTTGGTTGTCTAGTGGTTACTATAATACACTATCATCAATTTCTTATATCTCATTTACTGTTGGCCGTCAAAAGCAGCGTTAAGGGGTCCTAACGCTGCTTTTTACCGCCCGCTGGTATTTAGAGTCAGGCAGGAAAGGGTCTACCGCTCACTTTCTTTCCGTGTTCCAGGCTACCGCAGATCCCCTTACGTCAATTGCATATCCTATCTTTTCAATGGGATTTGCCTAACGCTGGTATTTGGAGTCTTGGAAGAAGTGAGCGGTAGACCCTCTACCGACAAGACTCCTACCGCCAAAAAAGTCAGGAGTTAAGAGCTTTATGGGCTAACGCCGGAACATAAAGCTCTTAACTACTGTGCTATAAAGTACACTAACACCCATAAACTACCTATGTACCCCTAAACTGAGGCCCCCCACATCGCAAACCCTCTAATAAAATTTTTTAACCCCTAATCTGCCGATCGGACACCGCCGCCACCTACATTATAGCTATGAACCCCTAATCTGCTGCCCATAACATCGCCGACATCTACGTTATAGTTATTAACCCCTAATCTGCCCCCCCCAACATCACCGCTACCTAACTACCCTTATTAACCCTTAATCTGCCGACCAGACCTCGCCGCCACTATGATAAATGTATTAACCCCTAAACCGCCGCACTCCCGCCTCGCAAACACTATAATAAATGTTATTAACCCCTAATCTGCCCTAAGCCCCCTAAGCATGTGAATATCTTAATCCAGTCAGTTTAAGAGTGAAGCTACTGGGAGAACATTCAATCACCGTGAATGTCTTAATTGTATAGCTATGAATTGTATATACTTGCTAACATGCCAATCTTGCAATGTGCAGTACACAGGTTTAACAACAAGAGAGGTCAGAAGTAGGATATGTGAACATATCACAAATATAAAAGCAGGTATAATGACTACACCTCTAATAGAACACTTTTCTAGGAAACATGGTAAAAGTCCAGACTCTCTTAGATGGACCATAATACAGAACGTGAGGGTGCCAAATAGAGGAGGAGACTTAAATTATATTTTAAGCAAACAAGAGGTCTTTTGGATGATAAAATTACAGACTAGAATCCCAAAGGGTTTAAACCTTGAGTCAGATGTCATTATTTTTTGGCAGTAAATGACCAAGGGAAGATATTAATCTCTGGCAGCAAACGACTAAAGGTATTACGATAGAACAAATTCAGTTAAATTTGGAGTCTAGAAGAAGTGAAATAAATAAATTGTTCATTAATGCAGGTAAATATTTGTAATAGAACATAATCATCAAGTGTATTTTTTTTTATTTTTATAAGGTTGACAATAATAGAGGAAGAAAAGTATACACAAATTTGCATAACCACAAGGTGGACAAGGATTTTTAAAGGGACAGATGACTTATGTTTAGCTCTAAGAAATGAATAAAATGAGTATATAAAAAGGTTTCGGTAAGCAAAGATATAAACACAAGAATGAAGCAATAATAAATCAGGTCATCAGTCTCTTAATTAAATAGTGTGTTATTTAGTAAAAATATATAACAATATTCAACAGTCCGGTTCAGGTACGAAGTTGCTTTATATATGGAGGAAAGGGTAGCATACAGGCAAACCTTATGCACAATGATTACTAATACAAATAACATCAATAACGATAAAATAGCAACCTAGATAACCACCTATGCTGATCTTGTCATGTCCAACTAAGAACAATTTTTATAAAATCGGAAGAAAAATATAGTCACGTTTTTATCGCTATTGGATGCAAACTGATATGATTAAAACGAGAACAAGTAAGACAGTTTAATATACTGTGAGAAAAATCATTAGAAAACAGAATAATACTGTATTCAGTTATGTGGTCCAAAACTTGGTGAACATAACGGCGATAGATGGGAAAGATAAAAAGTGGGTAAACAAAGTCAGCAGCAGCACTTCGATATATAAAAAGTATAAAATGTTAATATATAATAAGCTGATATACGAGTCTATAAGGTGTTCATGTTCAACTGAATGTATTGGAAAATATAACCATTAAGAAGTGATAGCGTCATGTTTTTGTAACCAATGAAGTGAAACTTACTGTTTTTAAAGCACAGAGGTGTGTGAGGGGGTCATACAGCTTTGACTACGGCTATTGGCCGAAACGCGTCAGCTGACCCCTTGACGCTACTTCAGTGGAACAATATGTGTGTTTGATGAGCGAGCACACGGATTTATCGTTTTCTTGCTGCTGCAATGAATTTTAAAGAATTGTATTAATAAAGGCATCTTGGATTTTAATCATAGCTTCCCGGGTAAGTCTCTTCATTTTTGGATTACTGCTTTGTACCTACCATCCGAGTAGAGCTCTGCAATGTATGGCATATACCAGTGTCCGTACAATACACAGCACTCAAAAGGTTGACAGGAGTCAGGTCGGTGTCTCTGAAGAGGAGAGGTGGTGAGTGATATATATATATCTTATTATTCCGAATGCGGACATAATTGTCAATTCTATCACTGTGGATAAAATCCCTCTCTATGGACCGGAGCCGGTCGGTCACACTTACAAACAAGCGAGAGGAGCTTTAAGTGTGTATAGCTATTTGACCGTTACTGACCTGTCTACCAGTCACATATGCACTATATATTTGGAACACATATCTGACTGAGTGGGAGGGTTAACTTTCTACTGACCCTAATCTGCCCTCCCTAACATCGCCGCCACCTACCTACATTTATTAACCCCTAATCTGCGGCCCCCAACGTCGCTGCTACTATAATAAAGTTATTAACCCATAAACCTAAGTCTAACCCTAACCCTAACACCCCCCTAACATTAATATAATTTAAATAAAACTGAATAATATTCGTAAAATTAAATAAATTAATCCTATTTAAAACTAAATACTTACCTATAAAATAAACCCTAATAATACACTGTAGCTAATCTCCCTGGATGTGGATGAAAAAGAAAAATTGATCAAAGTTTGCAATGGATTGTTTGAATGGTGGATAAAGAACCTCGATCAACTTCCAGACGAATTCAAAATGACCTTCAGACACAGGGTACAAATGTGTCAGCTCGCAATATACGTCACCAACTGAATGAAAAGGGACGATATGGCAGGAGACCCAGGAGGACCCCACTGCTGACACAGAAACATAAAAAAGCCAGATTGGAGTTTGCCAAAATTTACCTGAGGAAGCCAAAATCCTTTTCTGAGAATGTGCAGTGGACAGATGAAACAAAATTACAGCTTTTTTGGTAAAGCCCATCATTCTACTGTTTTTAGAAAAAGAAATGAGGCTTTTAAAGAAAAGAATACAGTCCCTACAGCCAAACATGGTGGATGTTCACTGTGTTTTGGGGTTGCTTTGCTGCTTCAGGCACTGGATGTCTTGACTGAGTGCATGGCTTTATGAAATCTGAAGACTACCAAAGAATTCTGTGGTGCAATGTAGGGCCCAGTGTCAGAAAGTTGGGTCTCCGTCAGAGGTCATGGGCTTACAGCAGGACAATGACCCAAAGCACACATCAAAAAGCACCCAGAAATTGTTTAAGACAAAGCGCTGGAGAGTACTGAACTGGCCAGCTATAAGTCCAGATCTCAATCCCATAGAGCAGCTGTGGAGAGATCTCAAAATAGCAGTTGGGAAAAGGAACCCTTCCAATCTGAAAGACCTGGAGCAGTTGGCGAAAGAAGAGTGGTCCAAAATTCCAGTAGAGAGGTGTAATAAACTTTGGAGCAAAAGAGGGAGGTCAACAATATCAAAGGTTGCAGACAGATCAAGGAGGATAAGCAGAGAGAAGTGGCCTTTGGATTTTGCTGTGAATTAGGTCATTGGTAACATTAACGATAGCTGTCTCTGTGGAGTGATAGGGGTAAAATCCAGATTGCAGTGGGTCAAGGAGGGAGTGTAATGTAAGGAAATGGGATAGGCGTGCATGTACTAGCTTTTCAAGAAGCTTTGAGGCAAGAGGGAGTAGGGATGGTTACAGGAAGTGATTAATATCAGTTATTTTTTCCAAGGGGTGTGCTACCAAATATAAATTGAGGGTGCCAATAATTTTGTCCAGTCCATTTTTGGAGTTTCGCGTGGAACGTGTCAGACTTGGCTCTTTTCTCTCCACTTTTTTTGTGTCATACTAATACAAACAAAAGAAATAAACATGAGAATGCCTTAACATTTGTAATTGCAACAATTTTCTGGGTGAAGTGGTGCATTATCTGACAGAAATGCAGGGTTGCCGATATTTTTAGCCATGACTGTATGTATGTGTGTGTGTGTGTGTATATATATATGTATGTATATATGTATATATGTATATATATATATATATATATATATATATATATATATATATATATGTATATATATATATATATATATATATATATATATGTATATATATATATATATGTATATATATATATATAAATAAAACACACAGAGAAAACCCAGCACTCACTTACAAGCTCACAGCTAAGATTTAAAAGCAAAAATGGAAAGGTTAGTTACCGCATCTGGCCAAATGGGACAAGCCCAGGTACCTCGTCAAGGTCCTTTCCAATACCTGGGACCCTAAAACAGCCACACAATGCAAGCTTTCAAATCCAAACAAACTGGGAACAAGGGAAGGGTGCACAGGAATATGTAATTGTAATGGGATTTCTTGTGTTGGATCTCAACTGCCGTAGAATTAGTAGTATGAATGTTCCACTCTAAATTACAGACTATTATTTCAGCATAGGCTGTGATGATTCAGAGTGGGTTTTTTCTATGATCAATTGAAGTGTAGATATATATATGTGAATATGGCTACTGTTGCTGTGTAGCAATATTCTGTTTAGTAACTGTGAAGCAAGTTCAATAAATTTAAGTTAAGTATCGAAATTAGGCAATCAGAGGTATACAATAGTCTTACTTAGTTACCAACAGACAGCGTCTGAAATGAGATCTAGCCGCTGCAATAGCTGAGAGCTGTAGTATCCGCCTGAGCTGTAGTGAGACAGAGCGCAGAAGCATGCAGCTGCTGACAGGGGCGTGACAGACTCACAGGAGTTTCCCCAGCGGGTGACGTCAGAGCTGCTCCGTAGCGTTACAATGAATCGGCAAGTTACACTTATAAAATGAAACAAAGGTAGCGAGCTGCTTAGTAATGCGGTTAGATAGACCTCTTATCGCTTCTGTAAGTAACTTTGATTTAAATTACTTGCGGTTGCTCCTTGGTTGTTCCGGTGTGTCCTGGGTTGTATGTGTCTAATGAAACAGATCCAATCCCCTGAGTAAGAGCTTGTGCTGGCTGTAGTGGGACAAGTAATGTAACTTAGATGAATTAATTCAGTTACACAGGATAAGTTGTTTTAAAGGACCAGCTCCAGCTGGTATTTGTAAATCCAATAACTTTGGGTATAATATATTTTCAAATTCCTGCTGCAATACACAGGATCAGCAAACAATGCATAGAGCTTAGCAGACATGAACTTAATAACTAAGCACTTGTTTGGGGCGGAGACATGACTTAAATACAGGTGGGAAGGTAAGCTGCAGTAATGATGAAAACCAGGAGTGGATTCCTTACAGTAATCACCCTAGACATATACAAAACACGGAAGGGAACTGCACTCTCATACTGGACCGGGTACACATCCCATTACCCTGCAACATGCTCAGCCCTGGGTGCCACTGGCACTCACAGGAAGCTGTGCTGCTCCCAGAGTCACAGGCAGTTAACCCCAGTCAGGTCTGGGTGCAAGAACCATAGGGAAAATTACAAAACAAATTAATACAACACACAGAGAAAACCCAGCACTCACTTACAAGCTCTCAGCTAAGATTTAAAAGCAAAAATGGAAAGGTTAGTTACCGCATCTGGCCAAATGGGACAAGCCCAGGTACCTCGTCAAGGTCCTTTCCAATACCTGGGACCCTAAAACAGCCACACAATGCAAGCTTTCAAATCCAAACAAACTGGGAACAAGGGAAGGGTGCACAGGAATATGTAATCACCCTAGACATATACAAAACACGGAAAAGAACTGCACTCTCATACTGGACCGGGTACACATCCTATGACCCTGCAACATGATCAGCCCTGGGTGCCACTGGCACTCACAGGAAGCTGTGCTGCTCCCAGAGTCACAGGCAGTTAACCCCAGTCAGGTCTGGGTGCAAGAACCATAGGGAAAATTACAAAACAAATTAATACAACACACAGAGAAAACCCAGCACTCACTCACAAGCTCTCAGCTAAGATTTAAAAGCAAAAATGGAAAGGTTAGTTACCGCATCTGGCCAAATGGGACAAGCCCAGGTACCTCGTCAAGGTCCTTTCCAATACCTGGGACCCTAAAACAGCCACACAATGCAAGCTTTCAAATCCAAACAAACTGGGAACAAGGGAAGGGTGCACAGGAATATGTAATCACCCTAGACATATACAAAACACGGAAGGGAACTGCACTCTCATACTGGACCGGGTACACATCCCATGACCCTGCAACATGCTCAGCCCTGGGTGCCACTGGCATTTACAGGAAGCTGTGCTTCTCCCAAAGTCACAGGCAGTTAACCCCAGTCAGGTCTGGGTGCAAGAACCATAGTGAAAATTACAAAACAAATACCCGGTCCAGTATGAGAGTGCAGTTCCCTTCCGTCTTTTATATATATATATATATATATATATATATATATATATATATATATATATATATATATATATGTGTGTGTGTGTGTATATATGTATTTTATATGTGTATGTTAAAGTTTATGTATGCACATAGATATGTGTATATATATGTGTATATATATATATATATATATATACACATAAATGCTCATGTTTAAACTGATATGCACACACACGTAAAAAATATATATATATATATATATATATATATATATATATATATATATATATACACACACACACACACAATTTTAAGGCCTTCCCAGTCAAATACCTTGAAACATGCAATATAATTTTTATTCATTTTGAATGTGTTGTGTTTTGAATAAAAATACTTAAAATTCCAATGTTCTTCACATAGATTTTTTTTAATTTTAAAATATTTCTGTATATATCTGCATATACTATATATAGGTATGTTTGTGTATATATATATATGTGTGTGTATTTTAAAAATAATCACATATATAAGCACAATCCAATAATATGCACTCCCTGGATTTAAGCACAGCACACTTTATTCAGCAGTGACGTTTCGGGGCATTCACCACTTCCTCAGACAGGTTGTACTTCTATATGAAGAAAATGGGAATGTAAAGTATTCGTAACTAACCTCAGGTTTAGCGCAGTTGGTCTGATGGGGTGTTGGGTGAGACCGCAAGTTGATTTTTTACAGCTCTCAGAAGTCCACAGTGAGAAGTTAGCGTGGTCACGGTATCTGAAGTTAGCGTGCATCGGACTTTCGTTCTCACGCTAACTTTTTACTTTCAAGTTGTAATATGCACGCTAACCTGGCCATGATACATTATTTTTTACTTTGATTCCAATACCACAAGAATGTATGTATGATGATAAATACAAAAAAGCTTGATGCAATAGCTCATTCATACCATCTTTTGTTTGTTAATAAACTTAAAAAAAAAGAATTAAAAAAAAATACAAGCATAATTGCACATCAAAAAATTGCCATTTTTTTAAAACGTGAGACCAAAAGACCTGTAATATAATTGCTAAATACATAAAATCGCTTTTTTCTTATTTTTTATTCCTGCACTTTTGGTTTACAGAATTAGAAGATTACAATTTCATGTTGTTTTTGGAAGAAACAAACTTTGAGCTTAAAGGGATGTTAAATTTGTCTATTTCATTGTAGTAACAAAAAAGCACTAAGCAGTGGCTTATACTTAATAGAAATCATCACAATATCTATTATTCATCGTTTTAATTATTTTTTTTACCTTTAAATCCTTTTTAACTTATTTTTTGCAGTGTCCTTTACTTCCTGTCCCAGCCCCTAAAGGAGGAGGTGGCCTCAGCAGGAAGTCAAAGGTATAGAGGCCTATCTATCAAGCTCCATACAGAGCTTGAGGGCCCGTGTTTCTGGCGAGACTCCAGGCTCGCCAGAAACACCAGTTATGAAGCAGCGGTCTAAAGACCGCTGCTCCATAACCCTGTCCGCCTGCTCTGATGAGGCGGACAAGAATCGCTGCAATTCAACCCGATCGAGTACGATCGGGTTGATTGACACCCCCCTTCTGGCGGACGATTGGCCGCGAGTCTGCAGGGGGCGGCGTTGCACCAGCAGCTCTTGTGAGCTGCTGGTGCAATGCTAAATACGGAGAGCGTATTGCTCTCCGCATTCAGTGATGTCTGTCGGACCTGATCCGCACTGTCGGATCAGGTCCGACAGACATTTGTTAAATAGGCCTCATAGTGTTTATTTTTAAGCGTTGCTAGAAGACACAATAAAATAGCCCCAGTCAGTTTATTGCCCATGATCAATACAGGACTTCTGCTGCAAAAATCATGTGACCTAAAATTTAAGTTTAAGTGCAGTGTGTGCTTCCTTGTTTAGCTGTGGGCAGGGGCTAGACTGAGAATTTCTAAGTGCTCATTTTGCAAGAAAACAAATAAGTGGTTTGCTTTTTTTTTTTATCACAATCTGTTTCTTTGTATGCTTACTTTAATCTAAAGTAAAATGACGTATAATTGTTGTCAATAAAGAAGTACTGTTTTATTTCCCTTTAAAGGGAATTAATTTAGCAACAGAAGCATTTTAATATTGTTTGTGATCATTGGAAAAATAACTGACAATGCTGGCCAAGTTTCAGAAATTGTTATCTGCCCAAAAGAAAAGACAGGAATAAGTAAAAGTCAATGATAGAGACGCGTTCAACTAGAGTGTTGTAGTCTGAAAATTCCTGGGAAATTTAAATGGAAATTTTTAACAGGGAATTCCATTTCCAATATATTTTATCAAAATCTGAGCTGTATTCCTTGGGGTGAAGTCTCTGATTTAGAAACTGGTAAGATAAACCAATTCTAAATAAATGCACCTATTTGGTTTGATTTCTGTGTCACCACAATGGACTTTTTGACAATGCTTGCGTAAATAATGAAACTAATAATCTAATATAAGCAGTTGGCTAAAAACATGCATGAAGTATATGAACACAATACATGCAATAATAAATAGAGAACTTGTTTATACAGTTAAAGTTCACTCATTACCTAATGAAACTTGATATATTTAACTCTCCAGTTTACAGCAGCCTAAGTATGGCCTTTAAACTTTGTTGCTGAAAGCAAAACAATTAATCAATCTACATAAAGTGCTTAACAAGAAAATTTGTATTTAATAAGCAATTACTATTTTGATTGTTAAATAAGCATGGATTTATAAGCACTCATTTTGTATGTATGTACTGTGCTATTGTTAGGTTAATTTGAGATAACAAAAATATATTTGCTCTAAAATGGACAGTCTAGTCATGATTCCTAATGATGCTAATTTCTAAGACGTTGAACTGCCTCTTATCTCAGTGCATTTTGTCAATTTTTCACAGTTAGACGTTGCTAGTTCATGTGTGTCTTATAGATAACTTTGTGCTCACTCCTGTGGAGTTATTTATGAGTTAGCACTGATTGGCTAAAATGCATGTCTGACAAAAGAACTGAAATAAGGGGCCAGTCTGCAGAGGATTAGATACAAGGTGATCACAGAGGTAAAACATATATTAATATAACCGTGTTGGTTATGTAAAACTGGGGAATGGGTAATAAAGGGATTATCTATCTTTTTAAACAATAACAATTCTGGTGTAGACTGTCCCTTTAGGGGATATTAAACAATAAATATATTTTATAAGCATAATATTGAGGTTATTGCCTGCTTCCCTCTATTCATGATGCCGCTAAGTTGAAATCTACCTTTTTTCTACCTTTTTTATATTGCTGTGCTCAGAGGCGTAACTAGAAACCACAGGGCCCAGGTGCAAGAATCTAAGAAGGGCCCCCAGTCGCAATTTCGGTCTCTGCACCCCCTGTAGTTTCGCACCTGGCTGTCCTAATGTGTCTGCACATTTGCAGCAAATCGCCTACAGATACCTGCAGTAAAACCTAAGTTCCAAAATGTCAGCACCCATAATTAGAATTTAGTTTTTAGTGTCCCTTTAAGGATCCTTATATTTTATAACTAATGTTATAAAGAATTTGAGTAACGTGTATTAACAAACAAGATGGATTGCTAGAAGAATTTTGTCAAGTATTGAAATTTTTATATCATATAAAAATGTGCTGGATGTGGTTATTTATTTCCTCTTTTTAATGAGATATTATTATTGTATTATTTTCTTTAATTGTGATGTGCAGACAGATTCATATTAGAGGTACAATACATAGACGAGATGGAGAAGGCAGATTGGAAGAGGATTACAGTCCAGTGCTAATGTTGGCAAGTGCCATTTGGCTGTGTTTTTATATGAATCATAAAGGTCCCAGACCAACATTTCATGCACCAGAACTGCTCTGCAAATAAAAAAAAACCTGATGACTGGGAAGTTGAACTGATTATGTGAATTTGAACTATTTATTGCTACCTATTTTATTGTTAAAGACAATGGGGCCCATTTAACAAGCTCCGTAGGGAGCTTGTGGGCCCGTGTTTCTGGCGAGTCTTCAGACTCGCCAGAAACACAAGTTATGGAGCTGCGGTCTCAAGACCGCTGCTCCATAACCCTGTCCGCCTACTCTGAGCAGGCTGACAGGAATCGCCAGAAATCAACCCGATCGAGTACGATTGGGTTGATTGACACCCCCCTGCTGGCGGCGGCGTTGCAGAGCTGCTGGTGCAATGCTGAATACGGAGAGCGTATTGCTCTCTGCATTCCGCGAGGTCTTGCGGACCTGATCCGCAATACCTTTTTTAAATAGGGGCCTGTGTCTTTGTAAGCATGCCCCTTAAATAGGGGCCTGTGTCTTTGATTTCATGATACAAAGAGAACATGCAATTTTAAACAACTTTACAATTCACTTCTATGATCAAATTTGCTTTGTTCTCTTAGTATCTTTTTTTGAAGAACAAAGCTTGATAGGCTGAAGGAGCCCATGAGTGTGCATGTATCTTTAGAATTTTATGCCAGCAGTGCTTGCAACAATGCATAAACATTGTTGCAAACACTTCTGCCGGATGGCTAAACACACATGCACACTCCTGAGCTCAATATAGGATTACTCTTTAACAAAGAATACCAAGAGAACTTAGCAAAATTGATCATAGAAGTAAATTGGAAAGTTGTTTTAAATGTCATGCTCTATTAAATCTGTTTAAGTTTTATTTCGACTTTACTGTTGCTTTAATGGATTCTGCTGTAAAATGTTTTGTAATTTTTAGAAAATACATTCATTTTGCAGAAATTCAATTTAAGAAAAAATCACCATCTGAAATGGAAAAAATAAGCATGGCCTTTATTTTCTAAATATTTATAGCGCACATGGCTACATATTTAGCATCAAAACCTATGTGGTTCAATTAACATTCGGCTAGATTGTGAGTTTTGCGTTATGAGCTCGGTACTAACTTGCAAGTTATTTTCACCGCTCACCTCCCTATAGCGCTGCTATTACAGGTTTTCAAAGCGTTGAGCTCCATACCGCACCCAAATACCAGCGCTTCTTTGAGCTGGTTTTACGTGCTCGTGCACGATTTCCCCTTAGACATCAATGGGGACAGCCGGCTAAAAAAAAAGCCTGACACCTGCAATAAAGGAGCATAACGCTTTGTAACGCATCCCAATTGATTCCTATGGGGCAAGAAAAGTTATGTTTACACCTAACACCCTAACATAAACCCTGAGTCTAAACACCCCTAATCTGCCGCCCCCGACATCGCCGACACCTACATTACACTTATTAACCCCTAATCTGCTGCCCCCGACATCGCGGACACCTACATTACACTTATTAACCCCTAATCTGCCACCCCTGACATCGCCGACACCTACCTATACTTATTAACCCCTAATCTTCCACCCCCAACGTCGTCGCCACTATACTAAAGTTATTAACCCCTAAACCTAACCCTAAGTCTAACCCTAACACCCACTAACTTGAACATAAAATAAATCTAAATAAAAATTATAATTAATACCTAAATAATTCCTATTTAAAACTAAATAAATACTTACCTGTAAAATAAACCATAAGCTAGTTACAATATAACTAATAGTTACATTGTATCTATCTTAGGTTTTATTTTTATTTTACAGGCAAGTTTGTATTTATTTTAAATAGGTAGACTAGTTAGTAAATAGTTATTACCTACCTAGCTAAAATAAATACAAATTTACCTGTAAAATAAAACCTAACCTGTCTTACACCTAACCTAACCTTACACTACAATTAAATAAATTACATTAATTAAATACAATTAACTAAATTACAAAAAAACAAACACTAAATTACACAAAATAAAAAAGAAATGATCAAATATTTAAACTAATTACACCTAATATAATATCCCTATCAAAATATAAAAGCCCCCCCAAAATAAAAAAAAAACCTAGCCTAAACTAAACTGCCAATAGTCCTAAAAGGGCCTTTGCGGGGCATTGCCCCAAAGAAATCAGCTCTTTTACCTGTAAAACAGGAACAGAAGAGCGCAACCGGACTCAAGTGAAGATAAATTTTAATAGTTCAACACGTTAAAACAATAAAACAGCAGGTATTGTGCGTACCAGATATATATATAAAACATAAGCATATAAGACACAGAGCCTTAGAAGTATGACGAAGTTACCGCTCCACAGGGTCCTTGTCAATAAAAGCCGGGTATTTAATCCAGTCCTCTGCAAAACCTTCTGTGTGGCGTGTATGCGGCTAATCAGCTGTGAACTGCTGCAGAAGCCGGTTCCGGTTTGTACCGGAAGTCTGTAACTGTCACTGCCAATACAGTGTCTTTCACAGGGTTGGTGGGTTTGCAGGGTTGTTTGTATTTTATTTACATGTAAAAGAGCTGATTTCTTTGGGGAAATGCCCCGCAAAAGGCACTTTTAAGGGCTATTGGCAGTTTAGTTTAGGCTTGTTTTTTTTATTTTGGTGGGGCTTTTTTATTTTGATAGGGCTATTCGATTAGGTGTAATTAGTTTAAATATTTGATAATTTCTTTTTTATTTTGTGTAATTTAGTGTTTTTTTTGTAATTTAGTTAATTGTATTTATTTAATTTATTCAATTGTAGTGTAAGGTTAGGTATTAGTGTAAGGCAGGTTAGGTTTTATTTTACAGGTAAATTTGTATTTATTTTAGCTAGGTAGTTAGTAAATAGTTAATAATTACCTAGTTAAAATAAATACAAACTTGCCTGTGAAATAAAAATAAAACCTAAGATAGCTACAATGTAACTATTAGTTATGTTGTAGCTAGCTTAGGGTTTATTTTACAGGTATTTTGTTTTAAATAGGAATTATTTAGTTAATGATAGTAATTTTTATTTAAATTTATTTTAATTATATTAAAGTTAGTGGGTGTTAGGGTTACACTTAGGGTTAGGTTTAGGGTTTATAACTTTAGTATAGTGGCTGCGATTTTCGGGGCAGCAGATAAGGGGTTAATAGTAATGTAGGTTGCGCCGATGTTAGGGACAGTAGATTAGGGGTTAATAATATTTAACTAGGGTTTGCGATGCGGGGGTACGGCGGTTTAGGGGTTAATATCTTTAATCTAGAGTTTGCAATGTGGGAGGGCCTTGGTTTAGGGGTTAATAGGTAGTTTATGGGTGTTAGTGTACTTTTTAGCACTTTAGTTATGAGTTTTATGTTACGGATTTGTAACATAAAAGCCATAACTGCTGACTTTCAGTTTACGATATGGATCTTGTAGTTATGAGCTGTACCGCTCACTTTTTGGCCGGACAGGCAAACTCGTAATACCGGCGCTGTGGAAGTCCCATTGAAAAAGGACTTTTTGAAAGCTGCGGTAGTTATGTTGCGTTACGGCCAAAAAAGTGTGCGGTACAGCTCATAACTTCAAGATCCATACAGTAAACTGAAAGTCAGTAGTTATGGCTTTTAAAGTACGTCATCACTAGGTTCCCTAATAAAGTCCCACGGTTTACAATATCATTTGTATGCCGATGACACCCAAATCTACTTCTCTGCACCAGACCTATCTCCTTCCTTGCTAACCCATGTCACTAACTGTCTTTCTCACATCTCCAACTGGATGTCCTCTCACTACCTCAAGCTAAATCTCTCCAACACTGAGCTCCTTATTTTTCCCCCTTCTTCTAAACTCTCCACCCCCAATCTCTCTATAACTGTCGACAACTCCATAATTACCCCTACCCCACATGCCCGATGTCTCGGGGTCACATTTGACTCAGATCTTTCTTTCAATCCTCACATTCAGTCATTGGTTAAAGCCTGCCTCTTCCACCTTAAAAACATCTCTAAAATTAGACACTTCCTTACACAAGACACAACTAAGATTTTAATCCACTCTTTCATTCTCTCCTGCCTCGATTACTGCAACTCTGTCCTCTCTGGTCTCCCCACCTGCCGCCTAGATCCTTTACAATCCATAATGAATGCCTCTGCCCGACTCATCTTCCTTACACGTCGCTCTCCATCTGCTTCACCTCTCTGCCAATCCCTTCACTGGCTTCCTCTAGGATCAAACACAAAATTCTCATTCTGACATACAAAGCCCTCAACTGCACTGCTCCCCCCTATATCTCAGACCTTGTCTCCAGATACTCTCCCTCCCGTCCCCTTCGCTCTGCTCACAACCTCCTACTCTCCTCCTCTCTTGTCACCTCATCACACTCCCATTTACAGGACTTCTACAGACTGGCTCCCATCTTGTGGAACTCTCTGCCTCACTCCACAAGACTCTTCTAGTTTTAAAAGCTTCAAGTGCTCCCTAAAGATTCTACTGTTCAGGGATGCATACAACCTACGCTAACCTTTCTTTATACCAGTTCCTCTCTTCCATTGCTATCCCCTTAACCCCCTTAGCATGTAAGCCTAAGAGTCCAGCTGTTTGTTGATCACCTTCTTAAGAGCTGACTACAACAGTGCAACTTTTGGCAGGGCCCTCTACCAATTTGATCCCTATAATTGTTTTGTTGTACTCCGCCTTTGTTTATAGTGCTGTGGAATCTGTTGGCGCTCTACAAATAACCAATAATAATAATAATAATAATAATACAGATATACCTGCAAAACTCGTAATACCAGCGGTAGTGAAAAAGCAGCATTATGAGGCTTTTTAACTCATAACGCAAAACTCGTAAACTAGCCAATTACTAATTAAAAATCAGAAGATTAAAATATATTAGTTTTGTCACCACCCTCTTGTATTATATTCAGAAAATGAGAAGGTATAAAACATCTATCCACAAAATGTTAGATATATTTTAAAACTACACAAAATAATTCTGATTTTTTTCAGAAGGACGACAACCCATTTTGAGAATAAATGTATTGTCCTGCTCTTGCCCAGTAAACATAAAATAGACATAGAAATAAAATAAAAAACGTGATTTACCTGCATCTAAAATCATCCCCTATAGAAATTCACAAAATATAATGTATTTTTTCATTTACCCTGTTCTTCCATTTATTTTATTATCTGCAATTTTGTATTAGTTCAGAAAAACAAGGATTTATGAGCGCTGATATTAACAACTCATCTAAATGAGGCTGGTTGTTGCTGCCGGGTTATTTTAATTATTGTAATGATCATTTGACATTTGTGAACGTTCCTTTTAAACTGAATGGTTTTATGATATCATTTCATGGTGAGGTGTTAAGACCTCTTCAAAATCAGAACCCACAAAATAGAAGCAATGTTTCTGCAGCTGAACAGACTTGTGTTCATTTGAAAGAGCTTTATTCCTGCTTATAAATAAAAGGTCTCATGTTTCTCTGTTTATTTGGAGGAAATAACATAGTGGCTGCAATATCTATGACAACCACCACTACCTAGAGGGGTAAAATATCCCTCATTTAAAAGGAGTAATCCCCTGTTTCATTTGAGAAGTATTGTGTACGTGTTGTATGTTGTCTTTAGGGGATATATATATATATATATATATATATATATATAAAATGTAGTACAACAGGTCTTAGACCCTTTTGTGTTTTTTTGTGGGAGGTAGGGGCTGTAAATATGTCCCCTACCCCAGCACATTTGCCTGGGTGTCTGAAGCAAGTTATCACCAGTACTATGCAAGTTAGAGGGGGTTTACCCCTCAATCCCAAGAGGGAATTCCCACTTTACCACAACAAGAGGTCTTATACACCACAAATTAAATCAGATGAGAAGATAATGAAACTGCAATGGCCCACTCTCCACTATTAGAAGTCCCTCAGCTGCTAGGACATGACAATATTTTCTTTCAAATGATGGGTCTCATGTCCCTAAGTGGTTTTGGTTCTGAAATGTGGATTCTGAAAAACCCACCACCCACATTAGGATTTCAGGAAGTCCTTGTACTTCTTGGCACTTCCTTGTGATGTTACAGGCTTTACCAGTACAGTCTACAAGGCCCACAGACACTCTCCCCTTTTCCCAGCTCTAGTGTGATAGTCCTCAGGATATCTACTAAGAAAGGCTCCCCTAAGGTCATGTGGTTATAATTCACAGCAGAGAAGTTTATTAATATAAAGAATTGTATTGAGCTATCACATGATTCTTGTACACTTACCAGAGTTCTCAATTATATAATAGCATATTCACACTACAATGGCTCAGGACTACACATTAGTATAATGTAAAGTCAATTTGTTCAGTGTTATTTCTTGTATATTTTTTTATATTATAATATTATTTATAATATTGACATGTTTAATGTAATTTATTCATCACATAGAAGAAATATGTTTGCATGATACCTACTAAATAGGAAAGGGAGAAATAAATCAACTTGTGGAGAATCAACCTGTTTACTGACTGACACTTTAATAAGGACATATATAAGGGAGTGTCTGATGCTTGACATAGGGAGATCATATAATATGAAAATTGGATCTATTCCAACAGGAAAAGCAAATCTCAAGTTACAGGAATCTGTAGGCGATGCACAAATTTATTATAATTATCGGGTCATTAAAGACTTTCAAGAAGTTAAAATATTCCCTCTTTTTTATTAACTGTTCAAAATCAGAATACATGGAACAATGTATCCCATTGTAATCTATCAGACGTGATGTGCAAAATTTGTAGTTTTCTAAGCAATTCCAAATCTACTGAAAGAACTGTAGTTTAATGAATAAAACCACTTTAATTAAACCAATTATATAAAAAATGTAAATCTTTTATTTAAAAAAAAGCAACAACACCCCCCCCCCAAAAAAAAGGCACTTCTCTGACTCTTTAATGGGGTTTTCACGGCAACCTTCATTGCATTAAAATATATGTGATTAAAGAAAAACTAAATCAATTTATGATGTGTGCCACTAGGAATTTCAAATATTAATCCTTTTAAAGTTTATGTTTTTATTGAAATAAATAAAGCTGAAATACTTAATAGCAAGCATAAAGAAACTTTCTGAGATAAGTATATAAGTTGTGTGTGCAAGCTACATTATACATTTTAGATATATTTTACTTATTATTATTGTTGTTGGAAACAATATTGTTTATTTACATATGAACTGCGCATGTGCAACATCTCTAACACTGATACAACTACAGACATCCAAGAATTGTAGCTCAAATCTGGCTAAAATGTGTTTTTAATAGGTCAAAGCTGTTTAATTTAAAAAAAATAACATATTAAAGGTACAGTATACTCCAGATTTTTAATTGTTTAAAAATATAGATAATCCCTTTATTACCCATTCCTCAGTTTTGCATAACCAACACGGTTATATTAATATACTGTTTACCTCTGTGATTTCCTTGTATCTAAGCCTCTGAAGACTGCCCCTTATTTCAGTTCTTTTCACAAACAAGCATTTTAGTCAATCAGAGCTGTCCCCTAAGTAACTCCACGGGAGTGAGCACAATGTTATCTATATGGCGCACATAAACTGGCGCTGTCTAACAGTAAAGAAATTGTCAAAATGCACTGATATAAGAGGCGGCCTTCAAGGGCTTAGAAATTAGCATATGAGTTTACCTAGGTTTAGCTTTTAACAAAGAATATCAAGAGAACAAAACAAATTTGATGATAAAAGTAAATAGAGAAGGTGTTTAAAATTGCTTGTCCTATCTGAATCGGGAAAGTTTGATTCTGACTAGACTGTTCCTTTGATTCAAATGTTTTTTTCTTATGGACTGGATTATCATTGTTTACTGTTCTAAATATATTGTCGAAGTTCACACAGTGCAGAAAAAATATGATAACATAATGTTTTTTTATGGTTTTGTAATAGATTAGAATGGCTTCAATTGAGAGAAAAAAACTAATTTCAAAATGCCCCACTAGAACAGATTGGAATAGACCCCAAAGATTACATTATGTGACTTCAACACTTATTTTAAGCAATAATCATTTGCATACTCTTATATGGTATTTGGGTTGGCTGTGGTCATGCATTGCTCACAGTTATTCCAGAGCTTGTAGCAGAGTTATTCACTTGAGTGCACATTACAGGTTGGTTTAAAGAGCCAGGGATAGCAGTGAACATATGTTCGATGAAAGAAGCATTTTTTCCCCCTTCATTCTCTGAGCTAAAACCAGAGTAACCACCTTGTGATACAGACACCAATAGTCTCCCATAGCTACAAAGTATTAAATGGACATTAAACACTGCGATGGTAATATAAAATAAATTGTATATTTAAAAAAAAAAACTTTGCAATGTACTTTTATCATTTATTTTGTCCCCTTTTCCTGTAATTCCATCCTGAAATTGTGAGCTTTTCAGTTCCTGATAGACATGGAAGTGAAGAACACTGTTATATTCCACACAGCCATTAGCTGCACACTCTAGTAACCTATTTATAATGGTCCCTAATTGGCAACAGCAGAGATGGTAACCTAGATTACAACATGGCAGCTCCCATTGTTTTACAGACACTAAGGGGCCAATTTATTCATGTGCGAGCGGACATGATACGATGTCCATCCGCCGTACATCGATAAATGCAGACAGCATATGCTGTCGGCATTTACCATTACATTCTTGTGAACTGCTTGTGCAATACCGCCCCCTGCAGATTTGCGGCCAATCGGTCACTAGCAGGGCGTGTCAATCAGCCTGATCATATAGGATCAGGTGGATTGATGTCCGAGGCCTCAGAGCAGGCGGACAAGTTATGGGGCAACGTAGAAACAGGGGCATCAAGCTCCATTCAGAGCTTGCTAATTCGGCCCCTAAAACTTTACGCTTATTTTGTCACTATTTAAACAGCTGATTAAACTTAAAAAAATAAATCTACATGTTATTCAAAGACTGGTCTTTTTATTGGATGCATTTATATAGTGTTTAATGTCCCTTTAAAGGAAATAATTCCCTTCAACATCTGACTACTGTCTTTTTTGATGGTCATTAAGCTGGTTGAAATATGCATTATCAATCTCTATGAAAAACTCTTTATGGCTTCTATGCATGTGGTGATTATATTACACATATACTAACCCTGATAACTATTGTTCTATGAGCAGTAGATAGCACAATACTCTGTTTAAAGGGACAATCATCCCAAAATTTCAAATAGGTAATTCCTATAAACTTACACATGATTATTATTTTGAACTATAGCCCAATTTAGTAGCCTAAAGCGTTTCTAAGTATTAGTAATTACTTTTGTCTCGTGTGACTGTTTAAAATGTCCGTCTGCCCCCTCCCATATTTTGTCACCAGTATCTTCATTATGCAGCTCTAACAGCTAATTTTCGCCCGTACACACTCCCGTGTTTTGCGCATGCGCAGTGCCTCGATAAGGCTGTAGGGGGGAGGTTTCAAATAGGAACTCTAAATCCCTTCTCATTTTCCTACAGCGTTATCGGCGCACTGCGCATACGCAAAACACGGTAGTGACAAGGGAGTGTGTACGGGCGAAAATTAGCTGTTAGAGCTGCACAATGAAGATACTGGTGACAAAATATGGGAGGGGCAGACAGACATTTTAAACAGCCAAACGAGACAAAAGTAATTACTAATACTTAGAAACGCTTTAGGCTACTAAATTGGGCTATAGTTCAAAATAATAATCATTAGCAAGTTTGTAGGAATTACCTATTTGAAATTTTGGGTTGACTGTCCCTTTAATAAAGAAATGACAGTGTCACCCCAAAGTACATCTGATTCATGATCTGTCTATATGTTTCACATACTAGTTACAAACAATGACCTGTGATACCATTGCTTTTCATAAAAAGTGTAATACAAATATTGCTTAATGTTTGTTTGTGTTGTCCTTGTATTGCTTTTCCCCTCACATAACGCTATTTATTTAAAGTAACCATTATTTATTTAAAGCAACCTATTTTGCAAAGGGATAAATTTGATATTGGACTTTAGTTAAAAAGGCTGCATAGAAATTAGTATGGCTCCAAATGATTGCTTGGAGCAGTGTTATTTCTCCCACAATGCAAGTGCAATAGTTTCACATAATCTCATGACCCACATGCCTTGTTAGTAACAAAATGTCTGCTTTTGACTCATTTGAGTGCTTCCCACTCCCCCTATAACTTAAAGGGACACTGAACCCAATTTCAGATAGAGCAGGCAATTTTAAGCAACTTTCTAATTTACTCCTATTATCAATTTTTCTTCGTTCTCTTGCTATCTTTATTTGAAAAAGAAGACATCTAAGCTAAGGAGCCAGCCAATTTTTGGTTCAGACCATGGACAGCACTTGTTTATTGGTGCTGTCCAATCAGCAAGGACAACCCAGGTTGTTCACCAAAAATGGGTCTGCAGCTAAACTTACATTCTTGCTTTTCAAATAAACATACCAAGAGAATGAGGAAAATGTGATGATAGGAGTAAATTAGAAAGTTGCTTGAAATTGCATGCTCTATCTGAATCACGAAAGAAAAAAATTGGGTTCAGTGTCCCTTTAAAGGGATAGTCTAGTCAAAATTAAATTTCCATAATTCAGATAGAGCATGCAATTTTAAACAACTTTTTATCAATTACATATTAGCCACCAATAAGCAAGCGTACCCACAATGAAGACAAATTGATTATAAGAGTAAATTAGAAAGTTGCTTAAAATTACATGCTCTATCTGAATCATTAAAGAAAATTTTTTGGGTTTAGTGTCCCTTTAAGGTCGTCCTCTTCCACTCCACTCTCCATTCACTGTTACAACAAGGAAGCTGGTCGGTCGGCGTTCTCATTCAGAGCTCTTCAACTGTGGAATAACCTCCCAGAAAGCATCACATCCTACGGCAACCTGAGATCCTTGAAAAGAAAAATCTCTCTATTTTTACAAACAAATCAATCTTGTAAAGACTGTAAATTATAAAAAGACCTACCTTGTGGCTGTGTATAGCTATGTAAAAATGTAACTATTTGTACTATATGTAATGTATTGCTGGCATATCCCAGGACATACCTGGAAACAAGAGAAATCTCAATGTATTCCTGGTAAAACCTTTGGGCCAGATTACGAGGGCAGCGCTAATGTTTGCTCTGGTTTATCGCTGGTGTTTGCGCTTGTCGGGTTTACTGCTGGTATTACAAGTTAAAAGTAAACGCGATTGCTTGAGCACAATCGTTATTTATGCTAGAATAATTACTGTGTCCTCAGAGCTGTGGTTAACTGTTTCGTGAAACAAAAATGTGTCACAAAACACATCAAGAATACATTACATAGTACAGTTACACTCATAATGACACCATCTAATAAAAATTATTTAAATCAAATATTACACACAAAAGTTATAAGGGCTCAAAGATATGAGATCTCAGGTGTTAGAAAAAAAAGCAGACAAAGGGCTTTAACATTGTGAATACATACATATACATGTCTAAAAATGTATATGTACTGTATGTGTGTATATGTGTATATATATATATATATATATTTACAGACACATATACACATATAAACAACTAAATATATATGCACACACATATAGACATATATAGAAGTGCATTGGAGCCCTTTGCGGTCAAGTAGCTGAAAACATGAAAAAACATTTATGCAATATTCATATTTTAAAAAAAAGTGTGTGTATATATATATATATATATATATATATATAGTAGATAGAAGACCTCACTCTCTGGACTTACAAAAATGTGCAGCAAGTGCCTTTTATTTAGTGACGTTTCGGGGAGTACACCCCTTCATCAGACCAGGGTGTACTCCACGAAACATCACTAAATAAAAGGCACTTGTTGCACATTTTTGTAAGTCCAGAGAGTGCTGTCTTCTATCTACTATATCTTATCTACTATTCAGCACCCTGGCAAGTGGGTACAGTTTGTGAGAGTGCACCTACTATTTGAGAATATGTGATCATGTTTGCACGTGAGTAGAGTTTTTTTCACACTTGTTTTCGCTCCCTTGACTTCTATGGGGGAATATGTGAACGTGCATGTAATATTCTGACTTTGGCTTTTTGCATTCATCGGGTTAGCGCGTGAGCGAAAAAAGTTTACTTTTAACTCATAATACAAGTGCAACCCGACATGCACAAAAAGTATATTTCTAGCGCAGTTAACGCTCGAGCGGGAGTGTTAGCGATCCACTTGTAATCTTGCCTTTTATAATTAAATAAATAAATATTCAACTTATATTGTTTAAAAATATTTTTTAATCAAATATGTCTTTTGATCAGATGCATGTCCCCTTATTTACCTCTTTAAAAAACAACATGCTTTAAACATTTTTTTTAAATGGGAATCTCAGTAATAATGTTCCCCTTGACATTTGATTCCCTTGACAATCATTTTCATTATTGAATGTTTGAATATTACATTTCCCTATTTTGAATGTGACATTTCATGTTGGGAAAAACATCAAAAAAAGCAAAATGTGACATTCAATTGCTAATTCTGGTAGATTTATACTATGAGTAGTTACATTAAAATATTAGACTTAAAGGGACAGTCTAGTCAAAATTAAACTTTCATGAATCAGATAGGATGTGGAATTGTAAAAAAGCTTTCCAATTTATTTATAACATCAGTTGTTTTTGTTTTCTTGGTATCATTTGTTGAAAGCTAAACCTAGGTAGACTCATATGCTAATTTCTAAACCCTTGAAGGCCGCCTCTTATCCCAGTGCATTTGGAACAGCCAATAGGATGAGAGCTCAATCCTATTGGCTGATTGGAACAGCCAATAGGATTGAGCTCTCATCCTATTGTCTGATTGGACCTTTCAGCCAATAGGAATGCAAGGGAAGCCATCTTGGATGACGACACTTGATTCAAGTTCCAGTTTACGGCAGCGACCCTATTGAAGAGGAGCTCTGCGCCGGATGTCTTCAGGATGGACCCGCTCCGCGCCGGATGGATGAAGATAGAAGAGGCCGCATGGATGAAGACTTCGCTGGATGGATGAAGATGGAAAAGGCCGCCCGGATGAAGACTTCTTGCCGGCTGGATGGGTACTTCAAGTGGAACTTCAAAAACTGTAAGTGGATCGTCGGGGGTTAGTGTTAGGTTTATTTAATGGTTTTTTTGGGTGGGTTTTATTTTTAGAGTAGGGTCTGGCAGGTAAAAGAGATAAATGCCCTTTAAAGGGCAATGCCCATACAAATGCCCTTTTCAGGGCAATGGGGAGCTTAGTTTTTTTAGATAGGCTTTTTATTTGGGGGGTTGGTTGGGTGATGGCTTTACTGTTGGGAGTGTTTGTATTTTCTTTTATAGGTAAAAGAGCTGATTTATTTGGGGCAATGCCCCACAAAAGGCCCTATTAAGGGCCATTGGTAGTTTATTGTAGGCTAGGTTTTTTTATTTTGGGGGGTCTTTTTTATTTTGATAGGGCTTTTAGATTAGGTGTAATTAGTTTTTATTTTTTATACTGTTTTTTCCCCGTAATTTAGTGTTTTTTTGGGGGGGTTTTTGCAACTTGGCATTTATATTTTTTGTAATTTAGTCATTTTAATAGTATATTTAAATAATTTGAGTAGGGTTAGTTTTTTTTTATATGTGTTATAGTTAATTTAATTGCTAGTTTAATGTAATTTTAGTATAATAGGGTAGGTTAATTAATAGTTTATAATTAGTTTCTTTTAATTCTACAGGTAAGTTTAAATTTATTTTAAGATAGGGATGTGGTAATTTTAATGTAAAGTTAGCGGGTTGTTAGGTTTAGGGGTTAATAGCTTAATTTAGTTTATGGCGATGTGGTGGGCTGGCGGTTTAGGGGTCAATAGCTTTAGTTAATGGTAGTGATGTGGGAGGCCAGAGGTAGGGGTTAATACGTTTATTTAGTGGCGGAGGGTCTGGGAGTTGCGGGATAGGGGTTAATAACTTTATTTAGGTTGTGGCGGGGTCTGGGAGTGGCGGGATAGGGGTAATATACCGTTTAACCTTTATAAAATGTTTTATGGTATATGGCAATGTATTTGACTGGAAAGGGCTTTAAAGTATATATACTTTATATAGAGCTGGAAAACAGTCTAGTTAGAGGAACAATGAGATCCTCTAGTAATGGGCTGTAACACTTCCTACAATACACTAAATGCAAGCCTGTCAGCGGTCCTGCTATGTGATCACCCAGCACTACATGGAACATGTGTTGCTTACATTTCTGTGTGGCTTGTTCTGGGGTTATTTAGCTCCCCTCAGCAGAAATAGGACTATTGCACCTTAAATAGGTGACAGAGGAGGAGTCTCAGGCCCAAAGGCAACCATTCAACACTTCATTGGTTTTAATTTGCTTTCATTAACCAAAGTGTATAGATTATATACATATAAATACACTGTGCGTGGGTGCATGTGTGTGTGTATATATATATAAAACAATATTAATTGTAGGACTTGACCCCTGTATATGTGTGTGTGTCTAAATATGTGTATGTGGGTATGCGTATATAGTTATATAATGTGTGTGTGTGTATATGTATATACATGTGTATTGATGTATTTATACAAAAAAACACAAATAGAGTGCTGGGCTGAGTGAGTACTGTATGTGGCTCGTTATATAACATTGGTTAAAGGGACATAATACTCATATGCTAAATCACTTGAAACTGATGCAGTATAACTGTAAAAAGCTGACAGGAAAATATCACCTGAGCATCTCTATGTAAAAAAGGAAGATATTTTACCTCACAACTTCCTCAGCTCAGCAGAGTAAGCTCTGTGTAAAAAATTATACTTCAGCTGCTCCAAGCTGCAGGTAAAAAAAAAAGAAATGAACAGCAGCCAATCAGCATCAGCAGTGCTGAGGTCATGAACTCTTTTACTGTGATCTCATAAGATTTCACTTAACTCTCATGAGATTTCATAGTAAACTTCTTTAAACTGAATAGAGAAATAAGATGAGTGTGCACGAAAGCTCACTCCCTTAGCTGTCCCGGGACAGACATACTGATTTGCTGCTTAAAAGTCTTTTACAATGGGATGTGGCTACTGAGGAACTTTTGAGGTAAAATATCTTTCTTTTTTACGCAGAGATGTTCAGGTGATATTTTCTAGTCAGCTTTTTACAGCTATGTTGCATCACTTTCAAGTGTTTCAACATTTGGGTATCATGGCCCTTTAAGCAGTCCCCAAACATAAGAATCCCACTATGTTGGTGAGTGGTCAAACAATCTTATAATGCACAATCTCCCTGTCAAATAAAACACTGCTACTTATAGCTCTCAAGGTTGCTGTAGTCCCGCAACCGTATATAGAACAGAGTTACCTGTGTGAAGATTGTACCTTAGTGGAGTAGACTCACTCAGACATACTGCAGTGATTGCAGCCGTAGTTCCATGGTGGTTGATCCCTTGTACTCCACTATGTTGAAAGCGTTTGCCCCGGCTGGGTAACAAACTCCATATCGGTGCATCAGGCTAAATCACTTTGCGAGCAGGTGTATGGAAACAAGGAGGAGTGGGTACATACGCTCACTATCACGGCTTCTCTGTGCCTTTCAGCATGGACGCCAAGTCCTCCGTTCACACCTCACTGGTCCGATCTGAACACGTGGTGCCCAAGACGTCACTCCTCCACCCTCAGACAGGGGCAGGTAAGGCAATCAGCTGTAGACGGAAACTCGAAGTTGGGAAAAGCACTACTGATGAGGGAAGGCTGCTCCAAATCAGGCAAAGATATCCAATCCAAAAGAAGACGAGGAAGAGCAGCCTTATTAAAAAGTCAAAACTTTATTTACACAGTTTAAAAGTATATTTACTCCATGGATGAGCAAATGGAGTCTGATACAGGATTCCAAGAACACAGTATACGCGTTTTGGCATAAGCTGTACTCACTACTGATAACAAAGTGTACGTTAGTGCTGGTTAAAAAAGGGTGTGCAAGACTCCCATTGGACGGGACCAGAAAACGGTCCAACCTTTCCTAGTATCAGTGATAAGGTGCAATCTAAGCAATCATACAAAATTGTTCCATTGATCACACAGTTACATTGCATTGTTATATAGTACTATACATAACTCCTACAAAGTGGACAGATATTTAAAGATGGGGCGCGCAAACTAGACATATAAAAAAAGTCATGTCATACATAAAAGTCCTGTACAGTTGGTGCAAACTATTTTCCATATAAACACCTATCTATCATAAAGTTATTCTTTCTGTTATTATACAAAAAGGAAAAGAATGTAACATATCACTTTCTATTACTGTTAAATGTAAAAACTTATATAGAAACTTATATATATAGAAGATCAAAAATCATAATGGCCAATATATCAAGAAATAGTGTAAATAAAGATCAGCACTAATGAGATGGAAAAACCAAAATCCCCTATTAAAGCATAGGTTAAAATTAGGATGGATGTTAGAAGTATGTATGGATAATAATACAAATGATGCAAATGATATTTGATCCAAGTCAAATAAACTTCTATTACGTGCATAATAATAATACACCCCAATTCGTATATAAATATGTATCAGAAACCTAAGGGAATTGCGTTGTTACTCATTCAATCAGAATTCTTATTCCCAGTAATTTATAAGGTAATATTCTTCATTGAGTCCTAACTGGACTTTTGTAGATAACTTAAAAATCCATAGCATCTCCCATTTTTCCAAGAGTTTCTGCCTGTCCCCACCTCGCCTAGGGGGGGGGGGGAACCTTATCAATAGCTAGCCACCTGAAGCTGGCAACATTTTTTCAGTGTAAGGTGACCAAATGTTGGACTATGGATGAGGTGGATTTTCCCACATTTATGGTAGACAAGTGTTCTCTGATGCGGGATCTGATGTCTTGGGTCGTGAGTCTGATATATTGTATATTGCACAATGTACATGTGATAAGATAAATCACAAAATTCGACGTGCAGTTCAAACAGTAATTTATGTTGAACGATCAACCCTTGAAGGTAGATGTAAAGGTATCAGAGATATCGATATAATTGCAAGCCCTACATCTACTACTTCCACATCTGAACATACCCTTGCTGGTAAGCCATGAGCTAGTTGTGGTAGGTATTTTTGGCAAGACTGTGGGGGATAGGTAATTCCCCAATTACTTATTTCTCCTATAGGAGCATCTAATGCCACTCTTTACACAGTCAATTAGTCTATCATCTGCCACAAGTAGTTTGACATGTTTCTTCACGACATTGCAAATATGATGATAATCAATGCTATAGTCGGTTACAAATGTGACCTGATTGGGATTATCAGTGGTGGAGTGTGTGTTTTTATCCACCAATAGAGTATATCTATCAATGTCCTTAACCTCTCTGATTGCTCTTTTTATGATTTTACTAGGATACCCTATTTCCTGTAAACGATCCACCAAATCTTTCTGGTGTCATAGGAAACCTTTTTCAGTGGAGTAATTTCTCTTGGTCCTGATTAGTTGTCCTTTAGCGATAGAGTAAGATACATTTTTAGGATGGCAACTACTTGCATGTAGCACAGAGTTACCTGATATGGGTTTCCTATAAATGCTAATTTCTACTGTGCCCTCCAGAGTACCACTAAGTGTGATATCCAGGTAGTTAATTGATGAGTCTTACATTTCAAAAGTGATATTGAGATTCACATCATTTGTGTTGATGTACTCAATAAAATTCATAATTTCTCCCTTATCTCCTTGCCACACATAAAGGAGATCATTGATAAATTACCCATAATACACAATGTATTTAAGAAAGGGTTTCAAATCTCCAAAGATGTGGGACAGCTCCCACCAACCCATATACAGGTTGGCATAGGAAGGGGCAAATTTAGCCCCCATGGCTGTCCCATATCCCTGGAGATAAAAAAAAAAACCTTGAACTCAAAGTAATTATGGTGTAGGAAAAAATTTGTCACATCAACAACATATTTGCGAAAGTCTCTACTCAGATTGGAATATTGAGAAAGTAAAGATTCCAGGGCAATTAGACCTTTAACATGCGGAATGGAAGAATATAAGGCAGTGACATCCACTGTCAACCAACAATAGGAGTCACACTGCATATCATTAATTACCCTCAGTACATGTTTGGTGTCATGAAGATAACTGGGCAATGTCCGTACCAAGGGATAAAGAATAGCATCCAAACATTCAGAAACATGTTTGAACAAGGAGCCTATGCCACTGACTATAGGATGTCCTTTTACATTTACCAGGGACTTATGCACCTTCAGGAGATGGTGAAATACTGGAATGACAGGGTAAGTAACATTGATATAATCAAAAGTGCTACGATCTATAAACCCATGTTCAAGATCATCGTCCAGAAGGTGCATCAAGTCTACATGGTATTTCCTTGTTGGATCAGCTAATAAAACTGAATATTGAGTGCTATCAGTTAATTGGCATAAGGCCTCATTCCTGTATACCTGTCTATCCATTACCACAATGGAACCTCCCTTGTTGGCTGCTCTAATCACGATATTGCCATTGATTTGAAGTTCCTTCAATGCTTGTCTCTCTAATTATGACAAATTATCCGTGATTGTGTTGTTCTTATTAAGTGCAAGATCCCTCAGATCTTTCTCCACTCTACTATGTATAACTTTTCCACAAGGGGCCCCAACTATGGATGGGATAAAAGGTTTAGGGTTTCTTGTAACCCACAAATCTTTCTACATCAGTGTATGATGTTTCAACTGCTGTTTCACTTGCTAATCTGTCTAATGAGATAACATCACACGTTTCAGAAAAACAAAGGTTAGTATTCAAATATATTCTTGCTATGTAGCTATGCATACTCCTATCACACAAATCTGTTGTGAACTGTGCTTCACTACCGGAAAAATGGATATCTGTTTTGCTGTTCTGCTGTTGCCCCTCCCCCTTCTTGGTTCCTCGGAGTCACAGAAAAAACCTGATCAATCTGACATATACCTGAGTGTGAACTAGCAGAGGATAAAGTATCCCCAGTAGTAGAAGGCGCCACCTGTGGGAGGGATATAGCTAAACGAGGACTGGTATTTCCCTATTTCCTTAGGTCTAGTAGGTGGATATATACCTGAATCCTGAGTGTGTGTAGCATACAATGATATTTCTTTATTCTGTTTTAGAATACCTGGCCTGTCATTATTGGAATTACCTGATACTGGGGGGATTGCGTTCCTCACCTGAGTCAGCATCGCTATCTTAAAAAGTAATCCTGTTACCACTGGGTGAACTAGACCCCTGATGTCTATTGCATGATCTCCCCTCAACTTCTATTTCTATTGTGGTATCTATGTGTTTGGAACCTTTGTGTCTTATTTCAAACATGTCTATAAGATAGGGGGCGCCCTAGAGAAAATATATGGTATATATAGTAGGGATACAGTGAATAATTTAATCAATCAATTAGCTATATAATATATATGATGATTGATATAATGTGTGTCAAGAGCTGGTTGATTCAAAAAAAAGAACAATGTGACTCATAAGGAATATTTTCACAATTAATAAAACATTAAAAACTGTAATAAAGGGTATAAAAAAAGAGTCTCTATACGATGAAATGAAGATGTTCAAGGCAGCAATCTGTAGAGGACCTGGCCTGGATCTATAAACAAGAAAAAAGACAGATGCGCCACATGGCCCAATATTGTTTGTTCCACACAATATATACGATCAAGTTGTGCTAATTAAACTCACAATCTTAGAAGCACTCAAATTAGTGCAGTGGAAGCAGTCTGGGATCTATCACAGTCACCCAGCAGACCGACCTCTAGGAATTTGAGATGGATATTCTGTGATAAAGATACAAGGAGACACAGAGGTGCCTATATGGCCTAGTACAGTTTGGACCCAAAGAGCAATGGTGTATATAGTATGATATATACTCACATTCGGTAAAGCATCTCCATTGATGCTATTCAGGCAGGAAGGGATCAATGCAGTCACCCAACAGACTATGACAAGGCTTCCACAGGAGGCAATCAGCAAAAATCCAATGGACCAAGGATAGATCCAAATAATACACGATAGCAAGTGTTTTGTATAAAGGTAATAAACTTTACTTAAAAAGATTAAAAACAAGCGATGCGTTTCTCAGCAACAAGCTGTTTCATCCGGCTGAGATGGATTTAATGTATGTTTAAATATTTATACTTGAAGCAGTTATGTTTATATGGTTGGTGACTTGCTGCAATTGTTTTTAAGTGGTGGTCCTATTCTTGTTAGGGGTGCAAAGGGTTAAAATGATGTATTAACTTTTTTCTTTTTTCACAGGATATGTGATGATGTGAAGTACCTGTTAGACACACCCCTGCATTGTAATTGGTCACCTGTTTTATGTTAGCCCTTTATAAAGGGTGTGTATGTCAGTTGTTAATTAGCTTGAGAAAGGGGCAGGAGCCCCGAAACGTTGCTCTAAATAAAAGGTTCAGCCTTTTGAAAATCGTGTGCTACCTTCATTTTCTACATATTATTATCTTGGGACCTTAAGGGTGGTCCTGGAATTTATTGCACCGGACATTATCTATACAGAAAAATTGTTTTTCCTATTGGAAGTGTGTGCGAATCTCACCTGCTCTTACTATACATATCTTTACCCTTAAGGGATATCAGCACCACAAATTTCTAATTATTTTACACAGAGATTTAGGCTGCTCCTAAATACACCATCATGTCCTGCGAGACAGGAGTGTTCACTTATTCTGAAGAAGCAGCAGCAAGGATTGCCACCCTGACATTGGGGCCCAGATATTTTCTAACAGCACCAGATAAAGAGTCACAAAAAAGAGACTTGGAACGTACTCCGAAGAGACAAATACATGCAGCAACATTGGCTGAATACTACAAAACAAAGCGTATTCCCAGAAGCCGGAGGTCCCCCCTCCAACCCACGTTCTTTTCCGACAATAGTGAGTTCTGCACTATTTATCAACAGATCCTGAACAAAAGCTCAATGGATATAATTATATTGAATATTGAATTTTCCAATAGAGAGCTAGCGGGACTCACCAAAGATATTGAGGAGAAAAAAGATAAACTACTCACGATTCTGGGAGATGAGGAGTATGCTAAAACATATGGTGAGATTGAAAAGGCAGTCGGTACCTACAAGCTGGAACTCGAAGAGTGGAAAAGGAGAAAATTCAAGCGAGATGAACATGACTACAATATCGGTAATGTGTACTGGTGGAACCGCCCCTTCAGACGTATGGCCAATCGTGGACCTAGACGGGCAGGCATGCAACCACGGTCACAGAGATGCGCCGACGGTAGCGCTACATCCAGTACAGACAGTTCCGGAACCATCACTATGGCTCACGGCACAGGAGCGACAGGTACCGACTCCGCACTCACCACAACGGCTTCTTTTTTAGGGGAGCGCAGGCAGGAGGCCAGAGACCGAGGAGGCAGATTAGACGGGGGCGAAAACACAGGAGGAGTGGGGACCAGGTGACAGGTGAAACCAGCCCGGAGGAAGTGAATGTGATTAACTTATCTTCTAAGCAGTTACAGCCACAAGAAATCAAGGTACTAAATAAAGGATTGACTTTTTGCCCTACAGAGCAAGCTGATACCTTTGCTCTCATGAAAGACCTCACACGCTTTTTCAGGGGCATAAGATTAAAGGCCTTTTTTTCTCTTCGAGAGGACTTGGTAATTAATCGACATGAGAATAGAGACAAAGAGATTTTTGATGTTACACCATTGGGACTTAATGTGAAAAGTATGTTCAACCCCTCAGGTGACAATGAGGCGGTTGAAACATTTATAAAAATTGTGGATAATGAATATAAGAATTTGGTATGTAAAAACCACTCACATAAAGGTAGATATCATTTTACAAAACAAGAGTTCCACACTTTACAGAAATTGGAAAAGGATGTGTCCATCACGATCAAGCCCGCGGACAAGGGCGGGGCTGTGGTCGTGATGGACACAGTAAAATATAAGGCAGAAATTGTGCGGCAGTTAACAGATGTGTTGGTGTATGAAAAGTTAAATGCAAATCCAACAGGTAATGTACGCAGAGAGCTTACTAGGATTTTGGATAAAGGTTTGCAACACAATCTGCTAACACAAAAATTGTATCAATTTCTATTACCAACACACCCACTCATTGCTGTTTTTTATGTGGTACCAAAAATCCACAAGCAACTTATAGACCCACCAGGTAGGCCCATTGTGGCGGGCATTGGCTCGTTGATGAGTCCTACCTCACAATTTTTGGATAAAATTTTGGCACCTTTGGTAACACAAGGCAAATCATATGTCAGGGATACTATACAATTCATTGAAAAAATTAAGGGTATCCATCAGATAGATGATAATGTCATCTTGGCAACTTGGGACGTTACTTCCCTTTACACAGTCATCCCCAATGATGTGGGGATAGACTGTGTAGGTGAAGCTTTGGCGAAGTGTAAGCTGTATAGTAACATACAACAAGAATGGCTATTGGAGTTACTTACTTTGGTACTTACCAATAACTTCTTCCTCTTTGATAATCATTTTTACATGCAAAAAACAGGCACAGCGATGGGGTCGAATGTGGCCCCATCCTATGCCTGTTTGGTGATGGATGCCATAGAGGAAAGGTACGTTTATACCAGTCCACTTTTTTCCAAATATTGTCTGGGGTGGTACCGCTACATAGATGATTTGTTCATCGTGTGGCGGGCCCCCCAGAGACATTAATGGAATTTAAACACTGCATAGAGAATGCAGTGCCCTTTCTAAGATTCAGCAGTAAGATGGATAAACAGAAAGTGGAATTCTTGGACACAATGGTACACAAAAAGGAGGGAGTATTAGTAATAGACATCTTTGTTAAAAGTACAGATAGGAACACACTCCTACACAGAGATACCTTTCACCCCCCACAAGTTTTTCAAAGTGTCCCCAGGTCACAATTACTAAGACTTGATAGGATTGTATGAGACCCACTGATCAGACGTGACAGGTCTGAGAGCATGAAGAGTAAATTTATCAGCAGAGGCTATGATGCTCAAGAGTTAATGACTATAGAGGAATCTCTAAAAAATTGCCCAGTCAGAGTAAACAATCCTAAAAGTAAAAATACAGTAAAAGGAGGAAGACTAAATTTTGTTAGTTCATACAGCACTTTGTGCAAGAGAGTATACAATATTATAAAAAAATATTGGTATATTCTACGTGACACATGTCCAGAGATAGAGGAATTTAGAGAAGTCCCCAGGGCCTCATACAGAAAGGACCATACGATAGGCAGAAAGTTGGTACATGCCATGTCTGAGAAATGTAGGAGTGATATTCCTAAACAATTTTTTGGAAGTCCCAAAGAAGGGACATATCCCTGTTTAGGGTGTGCACAGTGCAACAATGTAATTAAGGGGGCAGTTATATCCCACCCATATACAGGGAGGAAATATCATATCAAAGGATATTATACATGTGATTCGGCTTATGTGGTCTATGCGCTTAAGTGTCCCTGTGGGTTGCTTTATGTCGGTGAGACCACCCAAAAAATAATGGACCGCATATGCCAACATAAGTCGACCATACGTAATATCAAAATGTGGCACTTGCCAGTTCCAGCCCACTTTGCAGAGATGGGACACCAGGCTAATCAGCTCGGGTATCTAGTAATAGACAGTGCCCCCAAGAGACTTGGGGGGGAGACAGGCAGAGGGACTTACTAAACCGAGAAGCAAAATGGATTTGGCTCCTCAATACTTTACATCCTAAAGGGTTAAATAGGGAGTTTGACCTTTTACCATTGATATAATAAGTATGTAACAAACAAATTAGTCACTACATCATTATAAATTGTAATCGATTTAATGTATGTTTAAATATTTATGCTTGAAGCAATTATGTTTATATGGTTGGTGACTTGCTGCAATTGTTTTGTTAGGGGTGCAAAGGGTTAAAATGATGTATTAACTTTTTTTCTTTTTTCACAGGATATGTGATGATGTGAAGTACCTGTTAGACACACCCCTGCATTGTAATTGGTCAACTGTTTTATGTTAGCCCTTTATAAAGGGTGTGTATGTCAGTTGTTAATTAGCTTGAGAAAGGGGCAGGAGCCCCGAAACATTGCTCTAAATAAAAGGTTCAGCCTTTTGAAAATCGTGTGCTACCTTCATTTTCTACATATTATTATCTTGGGACCTTAAGGGTGGTCCTGGAAGGTATTGCACCGGACATTATCTATACAGAAAAATTGTTTTTCCTATTGGAAGTGTGTGCGAATCTCACCTGCTCTTACTGGTAAAGATAATAGATATATATTTTACAAAAAAATAATCATGTATATAGATAGAAATAAATATTTAAAAATAAAAAGAATATTTTCATGTAACATATTGATAATAACTACCTTCAGCAGCTTTAGCGCAGTTGGTCTAATGCCTGTCCAGTTAGTGCACAAGCGATGTGTTAGTTTTTTTTTAACACCGTGCTCCATTGAAGTCTATGGGGATATCTGATATTGCGATATCTGAAGTCCTGAAGTAATCTTGCACCAGGATTCACTTGTGCACAACTTTTTACTTTTAACTTGTAATACAAGTGCTAACCCTCCTGCATTAAAAACTTGCTTCTAGCGAAGTCTGCATGCGAGTGGAAAAAAAAATTAGAGCATCACTTGTAATCTAACCCTAAATAGTTAAGTGTATTGGTGTCTCGAAGAGCTAAACATCTTGCATTTTTTCAGTTTCATTTCCATGTTTAATGGAATGGATGACCCATGAACTGCTTAGAATGAGAAATGAAACCAGCATTATGTACACTTTTAGAAATGGGCTGGACAAAATCCCTTTGTTTGTTTAGGAAAGTTTGTTTAACTGACAGTTGTGGTAAAGCTAAGACTTGTATGTAGTCAGGGCTATTTCAGCATTTTTATCCATGAGTCTGCTAGTAATTTTGTCATCTTGTGTCAATGATAGATAATGTAAGATAAGGGTTAAATAGAAAATGTAAGGCAAATTGCCTGGAATGCACATAAGGGTTAAGGCCAAGATGAAGGAGTGGGAGTGCTCTGGTTTGTGTGTGTGAAACAATGTTGCAGATAGAGAGGAGGGGTTCCAGTTTACCTTTTTAAGCCCTGTACAGGAAGTACAAGTCCTCTTTCTGCTGGTTTCCTCAAAGTTTTCACATGAAGCATTCAAGGATATCTAAAATACCTCCAAAGCGAATCATGGAGACTAGGGAGGAACCTACAGAGAGAGAAGTCATAGAGTAGAGTGATGACGCTGACGATTGGATCACACCATCCCCTGAAATGGTGGGTCGAACCCCTTTGTTTTCCCCTTCCCATGTCCCTCCCTAGGGTAAGCCTAGTGAGGGTGGTATTACTACGACTGTGCCTGAGATCTCTGATCAGGCCCTGTTAGATGCCATTTCCCAGAAGGGTGGATGGGGTATTAATGTTGGTCCCTCCGATGTGGCGTCTGAGCCTGTGGGCCATGCGGCCTATGTAGGGCCTTCGCTGGCCCTTCCGGTTTGGCACCCGGTCCCCCCAGTGTCCCTCCCGGTACATCCGTGAATTTTTGGGCCCTCCCCAGGTCAATCCCAGTCCCTTATGGCCCTGTAATGTCCCTCATATAGTTAGTCTGTATAGTGGGAGCGCCTTGGCCTTACCTGGGCCTTCCGCTGCCTTGTCCCAAGAATCCATTGCGGCGGCGGTGTCCCTCTTCCAAATGCTGGCGTCGGCGATGTCCAGGGCTCCGGATGGGTCCCACGTGGTCCATAGTCCGGCGATCGTGTTGAGCAGGCTCCTCCGGTGGCTTCGGCCTTCTCCGTGTCGACTTCCGGTCTTGGGTCCTCCAGCGGCTGTACTTTCGGTGACGTCATTTCCAGTTTCTCCATTCGATGCCCGGCCGTGAAGAGGAGTGCATCGAGTTCCCCACAGGTAAGAAAGGAGTACCGTGTGGGGGAACTTTGGCTCCAGGGGTTAGGACTTCAGGGGCGATGGGGGCTAAAAGCGCTCGGGGGCTTAAGGCAATAGAGAAAAGGGGCAAGGGAGCAATATGTGAGTTATAACAGGCCATATGGAACCGAATTAAGTTCAGGTGATCAGGATAAGGGGGCTAATAAAACCGCTAACATGCGGTCAGGGGCTAAGGCCTCAGCGGGCAAAAATAAAGGTGCTGCGACATCTAGTAGGCCCAGTATGTGTAGAATGAGTGGTGATAACGTGGATTCTGATTCCACGGGCGTGGCGATTGCCACGGATGATGGCAGCATGGATGGGATAGACTGCGCTGATAGCCATAGTAGGCGGCGGTGCGCAACCACAGTGCCGCCTGCTGCTAGGAAGATAGTTACTAGGTCGGCTGCTAGGCAGGGTACCCATCACAATTTCATAGTCTAGATATGGAATAAACGCCAACTAGAAGTGGCAATTGCAGAAGTGGCATGGAGAGAGGAACAGAGAGCAGTGCAGATTCCATGGTGTCGGAGGATGAGCGTCCATCGACTTTGAGCGTGGTGGCGATACCGCCTAGGACGGGGTTGCAAACCAGTGAGTCCTCAGTTTCAGTGGGGTGCAGGGTTTCACGTCATCCTTGGATGATTCTAAGTCAGAGAATGACAAAGAGTTGGGTTTAAATGCTAAGGGTCATAAGCGCATGTACAAAATGCTTAGGTGGTTGACTGAGGAAAGAAAGTTTGCTAGGAAGGGGTTGCAAAGATCTTCAGAACCTGTTACCTCTGAGAAGTCTGATAGGGCATCCCAACCCAGATCCAGAGTCAGTGAGGTACGTGGACCTGCTAATGGCAAGGTGGCACTCCACGGCAATACACGGTCCTGGTCATCTTATGATTTGCACGAACATCTTAAAACTAAGATGGTTCGGTGCATTCAGGAGGGGAAGTATGTCAATATCTTTGAGCTCTCTGTGGAAGCCTTAAGGCAGAAGGAAAGAGCAGAAGATGGGACCGGGCCGTAGAAATACCAGCGCCCTGACACGTTCCACGAGTGGCGACGTTGTTTCAGGATTTACGCTTCTTGTTTTTTTGAAAAGTGGCCAGATCAGTGTTTAGCCATATTAAAATATATAGAGAATATGGAAATCATTGCGGAAAATTATCGTGATGGAGCCTGGCGGGATTATGATGAATAATTCCGCAGGAAGATGGCAGGTAACCCTCTTCTTGACTTTGGATGTGTGGAGATGCAGCTTTGGGCCTGGCTGGGTCCTGAGAAGGTCCCGGGGACTTCTGCTCCTCCAGTGTGATCACACCAGGTCCGCTCTACTAGTAGGTTTCGCAGATGCCCCACCGGGGTCTGTTGGAAATTTCAGGATAAGCACTGCACGCTGGGAACTGCGTGTTCCTTTTGGCACGCGTGCCACAACTGCGGGGGACCTTACCCAGCCGCAGATTACGTCAAGAAAAGCGAGAAACAGGATAGAGCTGGATCACGAGACCCTGTTGTTGGCAAGAGCGGGCACCCCGCTGAGGGTGGTTGCAATTAGACCTTGGCTTGTGCTGTACTCGGAGAGGGATGCGGCTGCCTTGCTGGAGTTGGGTCTCTAGGAAGGTTTGATTATTCCAGTACAAGGTAAGGTTAAGGGTTCTGCGGGCTGCAGGAACCTGAAATCAGCTTACCAGTTACCAGAGGCATTAAAGGAGAAATTGGGTAAGGAAGTTTCGCTGGGTAGGATGGCCAGACCATTTAGGGTAAAGCCAATGCCGGGATTGGTTATTTCTCCTTTAGGGGTCATGCCTTAGAAAGACCCAAGGAAGTTCAGGATGATTCAACACCTTTCCTACCCGAAAGGCAGGTCAGTCAATGACGCCATCCTGCAGGAATTGAGTTCGGTACATTATCAGTCCTTTGATGATGCCCTAAGGGTGGTTCGGAGGTCGGCAAAAGGTGCCTTGCTGGCAAAACTTGATATAGAGTCTGCCTTCCGGCTGTTGCCGATTCACCCATCTTCTTTTTATCTCATGGGATGTTTTTTCAATGGATCATACTATTTTGACCGTTGTTTACCCATGGGGTGTTCAATTTCCTGCACCTATTTTGAGGCTTTCAGCTCCTTCTTACATTGGGCTGTTGCCGAGGTGGCGGGGGAAGTTAGAATTGTACGCTATGTGGATGATTTTTTATTGGTGGGCAGACAGGGCTCCAGGGAATGTGAGTTACTTCTGCACACCATGAGACTATTAATGACGAAATTTGGTGTTCCCTTGGCAGAGGACATAACGGAGGGCCCTTGTACATGTCTTACATTCATAGGGATAGAAATTGACTGTAGCCGAGGAATGCAGACTTCCGGCAGATAAAGCGCGGAAGATGCTGGAGGAAGTGAGAAGACTTGCTTCGGCGGTTTTTGCATATTAAAAGAGCTGCAATCCCTGTTGGGTCTGCTCAACTTCGCAGGTCAAGTCATCCCTATGGGGAGAATTTTTCTAAAAAGAAAGGAGCGCTTGTTTTTGGGAGTGATCTCCCCTAAGGCAAGAATAAAGGTTAACAAAGACATGAAGGATGATCTCTAGGTTTGGAATCAGTTCCTTAGGGATTTCAATGGGGTTCACATTTGGCGGAAACCTCAGACATCCATGCAGTCCATTCACCTTTTTATGGATGCTGCGGGGGCTTTCGGGCTACATTGCTTACTTAGATGGTAGGTGGAGTGATGAGCCGTGGCCGGTCGAATGGACCGTTAAGGGGCTTACCAGGAACATGTGCCTCCTGGACCTCTTCCCCATTCTGGTGGAGTTGGAGATCTAGGGAGACGAACTTAAAAACAGTTCCATGGTTTTTTGGACGAACAATATGAGTGTGGTCTTTGCCATCAATGGACTCTCATCTTCATTCCCAGCAGTGGTTAGATATCTTAGGATTCTGGTTTTGGGGTGCCTTAAGCGGAACATTTAGTTTCAGGCTAGGCATGTCCCTGGGGTTGCTAATATTATAGCTGATGTGCTTTCTCGTTTCCAATGGGAAAATTTTAGGAAGTTTGCTCCTAACGCTGCGACTCATGGTGTTCCCTGTCCTCCTTTCCTTTGGCAGGTGGCACTGGATGGCAGTCTCTGATTCCACTACTGAAAGCGTCCCTTGCACCTTCCACTTGGAGGTCTTATGTGAGGTATTGGGAAGAATGGGTATTCTTCTGCAATGTTCAGGGATTTCCTTCCTGCGCAGGTGAGCAAGAATGGTTGTTGCGATGGCTTTTGGAGCTTAGAACTAAGCAGATAAAGAAGGGGGCGGTGACAGCACGGTTGGCAGCGGTATCCTTTATCTGTAAATTGTTCATGCTGACGGACTCTTCCAAGACGTTTTTGGTGCGCCAAATTCTTCGGGGCTAGGGGAGGTTGGAAGTGCGGTGACCTTACATTTAGGAAGCCATAACTGCTGATCGGTTACTCCTGTGGCTTCAGGTTCTACCTGACGTCTGTTCCTCAGAATATGAGGTTCAACTGATTTCCGCGGCGTTCGCCATGGCATTTCATGTTGCCCTGCGATTTTGGGAATTGGTTCCGCAGTCTAAGATGGCGAAAGTGGGAGGTGTGTTGTCTGAACATGTTAGATTCCCCGACAATGGGGTATTGCTATTCATTCCAAGATCCAAAGTGGATCAGGAGTGTAGCGGTGCTTGGCTGTCGCTCCCTGTGAATCAGGGTTCCCCAGTTGCCCTTACATCCTGTTGAAGGCCTTCTCGGATGTGCGTCCAGTGGGTTCACATAGGTTTTTAATTTACCAGGATGGTACCCCTCTTAAAAGATTCCAATTCCGGAGGGTCCTGGGATGGGCTGCGGAAAAAGCGGGGTTAAATCCCAATACCATAGCTCCTCATTCATTTAGGGTTGGAGCTGCTATGACAGCGGTGACTTTAGGTTAGTCTGCTGACCGTATCATGGCATTGGGGAGGTGGAAATCTAGGAGATATCAATTATATGTGAGAACCCTTTTATCCCACTGCTAAGAATTACGGTGTGTTGATGTTTTCACTGTTGTGGTATGAATCTAACACTTGTTTCTATTGCAGGGCCTAGCAGTGGTCTGCTCCGTGCCTGGATTGTGGGGCACTCATTCATGCACTGGGCAGCCATCCAAGCTTCTACTCGATCTGGAGGACAGCAACTGGGGTTCTCGTCACCTAGGGTGGTTGTTAGGTGGCTAGGAAGAAGAGGCCTTTGCTGGGCAGATCTGCCTGGATTACTGCAAGATTCCATGAAACGTTGGGAGAAACCCCAAGTTTTGATCCTCCACTACTTTTTGAAACTATCTGGGCTAAATTCCCGGATGGGACTTGAGTGCGGTGATCCAGTCAGACCTGCGCACCTTTAAAGCTTGGATGCATGGTGTGAGAATGGGATGGTCAAACATTATTCCTAGGTTGACATGGCGTCATATGGCCAGTCATAGGGCTGCATTTCAGGTCAGGAAAAAGCTCAATAGGGATGTACGGAAATTGATGTTTGAGCTTTAGGGGCTTTGTTGTGGAGCACAAAACCATTTCGGCAGCTGACCAGAGCCTCTACCGAGATGACGGGGTACATCTTTCGGACCATGGCATGGACCTGTTTATTGAAGACCTAAGACAGTCCCTACTCCTATTTGTGTGAGTTTGGGTGGCGGCGAGATTTGCCCTGAATATGTGGGCGATCTCGTGGCAGGTGGACAGTGTCCGGGGGCAGGATGTGATCGAGGTAGAGAGATGGCTACTTCCGGCCAGGGGTGAAGTCCTCAGACGCGTGTCTGGGTGTTCCCTGCCCATGTGATTCGAAGCCGAGAACTCCCTAAGCCTTTCCAGTATTGAGCTACGCTCTGCTTCCTCTCCTGCGCCTTGGTACTGCTCATCTTGTTAGCATGGGTCACTACACATTAGCTAGTACCTGATTGCCGCCCCCCTGGTCCATGTTTATTCGTGCTGGTCGTTTGGTTCCTGTGTTGCAACAATAAACGTGACCTGCGGGTTGAAGTTGTCTGTGTGTTTATTTTTATGTTAGAAATGAAGTTAAAGGTTTACATTAAACTTGAGAATGTAAATAGTTAAGTTATGATAATTCTTCCCTCAGAGGAGGATATGGCATTTAATCCCTTAAGGAAATGTAAGGCAAATTTGCCTGGAATGCACATAAGGGTTAAGGCCAAGACAGAGGAGTGGGAGTGCTCTGGTTTGTGTATGTGAAACAATGTTGCAGATAGAGAGCAGGGGTTCCAGTTTACCATTTTAAGCCCTGTACAGGAAGTACAAGTCCTCTTTCTGCTGGTTTCTTCAAATTTTTCCACACCCTGTCCCTCCCTTTTTTATTATTTTAGGCGGCAATCATTATTGGGATTCATCTCTAGGGTGGTCCCTAGGATTAGGGGTGTCCAAGGCATGATGAGGGTGTCCAAGGCATGATGAGGTGTTCAATGTAGTTTGCACCTTATTGACCCTGGTCATACTGGTACGGGGTGGTGGGTTTGCACCCTGACTGGCGGGTGGACAGTGTCCGGGGGCAGGATGTGATCGAGGTAGAGTGACAGCTACTTCCGGCCAGGGGTGAAGTCCTCAGACGCATGTCTGGGGTGTTCCCTGCCCGTGTGATTCGAATCCGAGAACTCCCTATGCCTTTCCAGTATTGATCTTCCTCTCCTGTGCCATGGTGCTGCCCATCTTGTTAGCATGGGTTACTATGCATTAGCTAGTACCTGATTGCCACACCCCTGGTCCATGTTTATTCATGCTGGCCGTTTGGTTCCTGTGTTGCCACAATAAACGTGACCTGTGGGTTTTATAACCAAGAAGTTGTCTGTGGGTTTATTTCTATATTAGAAATGAAGTTAAAGGTTTACATTAAACTTGAGAATTTAAATAGTTAAGTTATGATAATTCTTCCCACAGAGGAGGATATGGCATTTAATCCCTTAAGTATTTTCATTTACATAAAATACATTTCTACAGCTGTTTGCAACACAAACAGTAATTAACTTTAAATGAAATATATGATCACATTTAAGGCCTTATACACATTTTAAAATCTGCATTATACACTATATGGCCAAAAGTATGTGGACACCTGGCAACCAAACCTTTATAAGCTTGTTGGAAATATCACTCCTAAACCATGGTCATTAATATAAACTTGCCCCCCTTTTACAGCTGTAACAAACTTCACTCTTCTGGAAGGATTTACATACAATTTTGGAGTGTGTCTGTGGGAATTAGTGCCCACTCAGATCAAAAATATTGCACTGAAGTTGAGCAAAAAGGTCTAACTCACAATCGGCAATCTAATGCATCCCAAAGGTGTTCAATGCCGTTGTGGGCAGGCTCTGTGCCGGCCACTCAAGTTGCTCCACACCAAACTCTTCAAACCATGTCTTCATGGACCTTGCATTGTGCACAGGGGCACAGTCATCTGGAAGAGGAAAGGGCCTTTCTCAAACTATTGCTTCAAAAATGGAAGCACCCAATTGTTTAAAATGTGTTGTATCCTGTAGCATTAAGATAACCCTTTATTGGAACTAATGGGCCTAGCCCAAACCCTGAAAAACTGCATCATGATTGTCTGATTAGTATTTTTTTTTATACATATTTTGAGTTATTTTACACTAAAAGCCAAAAGGGGCCATAAGCACATTTTTGCTCAAGTGATTTGGTTAAGAAGGATTTGAGATATTTGAGATTGAAAAAAAAAAAAGGGTTATGAGTTGAATATCCCATAGCCTTAAGTAACATAAAACATGTTGAGATCTCAGTCTGTATATCCTAAAAGTGCTAATTAAGTAAAATTAGTTTGCAGTGATAAAACATGTTTAAAAATTGCTTGCAAGTATTTTAAATAAGCCAAATTACTTACATAGCCATGCGGACTGATCCACCCCTCCTCCCCTTATGTGTATGTGCACAGATCAGCGTACCCGACTTATTGTATAGTGTTGTATAGTAATTCATTACTGTGTATGTGCACAGCTTAGCGTGTCAAACTTATTGTATAGTGTTGTATGGTAACCAATCACTGTATGTATGTGCCTAGCGTGTCAGACTTATTGTATAGTGTTTTATAGTAATCAATCACTATGTGTGGTGCACAGCTCAACATGTCAGACTTATTGTGTAGTGTTGTAAGTAATCAATCACTGTGTGTGGTGCACAGATCAGCATGTCAGACATATTGTATAGTGTTGTAAAGAAATCAGCCACTGTGTGTGGTGCACAGCTCAACATGTCAGACTTATTGTGTAGTGTTGTAAGTAATCAATCACTGTGTGTGGTGCACAGATCAGTGTGTCAGACTTATTGTATAGTGTTGTAAAGAAATCAATCAGTGTGTGTGGTGCACATCTTAGTGTGACAGACTTATTGAATAGTGTTGCATAGTAATCAATCACTGCGTGTGGTACACAGATCAGCGTGTCAGACTTATTATATAGGGTTGTAAAGAAATAAATCACTGTGTGTGGTGCACATCTTAGTGTGACAGACTTATTGTATAGTTTTGCATAGTAATCAATCACTGAGTGTGGTGCACAGCTCAGCATGTCAGACTTATTGTATAGTGTTGTATAGTAATCGATCACTGTGTGTAGTGCACAGCTCAGCATGTCAGACTTATTGTATAGTGTATAGTAACCAATCACTGTGTGTGGTGCACAGCTCAGTGTGTCAGACTTATTGTATAGTGTTGAATGGTAATTATTGTATGTATGTGCACATAAAAAATGTGCATTGTGTATATGAGTATGAATTCAAGAAATATAAAAAAACAAGGAAATTAATTGGCAAAAAACCTACATTAATGCCAAGTTCCTAAACATTAAAAAGCAAGGAAATTCCCAATTTAAACTGCCCCACCCTGGGCTGCCTTGCTTGGCTTCATCAATGGCATTATTGATTACATCACACATGCCATTGTTGATGTCACTAGTGATTTAATTGATGATGTCATTAACAATGGCATGTGTGATGTAATCATTGATGATGTCATAGTTGATGTCACTAGTGATTTAATTGATGATGTCATTAACAATGGCATGTGCGATGTAATCATTGATGATGTCATAGTTGATGCCACTAGTGATTTAATTGATGATGTCATTAACTATGACATCATCAATGATTACATCACACATGCCATTGTTAAAGACATCATCAATTAAATCACTAGTGACATCAACTATGACATCATCAATGGCATCAGTAGTGAGATAACCCATGACATTTTTTTAATTTCAGATTATATTTTGCAATATTGTTTATGACATCACCTATGATGTCATTAATGGTACCACCATATACAGCAATGTGTAGAAATGTATGAATGTTTCCACTAGGCAAAAAAAGTATGTAGTAAGATATTTAGTATGTTGTTTTTATTGACTTAATTGATTTTATGAAATGTGTTAACTGTGATTTAAGAGGGTAAGGATGGATTATGTATGATAGGTGTAAAAGGGTAAGGATGGATTATGTATTATAGGTGTAAGAGGGTAAGGATGGATTATGTATTATAGGTGTAAGAGGGTATGGATGGATTATGTATTATAGGTGTAAGAGGGTATGGATGGATTATGTATGATAGGTGTAAGAGGGTAAGGATGGATTATGTATGATAGGTGTAAGAGGGTAAGGATGAATTATGTACGATAGGTGTAAGAGGGTAAGGATGGATTATGTATTATAGGTGTAAGAGGGTAAGGATGTATTATGTATTATAGGTGTAAGAGGGTAAGGATGCATTATGTATTATAGGTGTAAGAGGGTAAGGATGGATTATGTATTATAGGTGTAAGAGGGTAAGGATGGATTATGTATTATAGGTGTAAGAGGGTAAGGATGGATTATGTATGATAGGTGTAAGAGGGTAAGGATGGATTATGTATGATAGGTGTAAGAGGGTAAGGATGGATTATGTATGATAGGTGTAAGAGGGCAAGGATGGATTATGTATGATAGGTGTAAGAGGGCAAGGATGGATTGATGTGTATAACAGAGAAAGGTAAGACAGTGAGGAAGACAGCATGATTAATGGAAAGGATGAGAAGGACTACCTATGAGAAAAGGAAGGAGGGGGGGTTAAAATGTATGTGTTAATTTGTGTTTACAGTGGGTATTGAAAACAATAGGTGTAAGAGGGTAAGGATGAATTATGTACGATAGGTGTAAGAGGGTAAGGATGGATTATGTATTATAGGTGTAAGAGGGTAAGGATGTATTATGTATTATAGGTGTAAGAGGGTAAGGATGCATTATGTATTATAGGTGTAAGAGGGTAAGGATGGATTATGTATTATAGGTGTAAGAGGGTAAGGATGGATTATGTATTATAGGTGTAAGAGGGTAAGGATGGATTATGTATGATAGGTGTAAGAGGGTAAGGATGGATTATGTATGATAGGTGTAAGAGGGTAAGGATGGATTATGTATGATAGGTGTAAGAGGGCAAGGATGGATTATGTATGATAGGTGTAAGAGGGCAAGGATGGACTGATGTGTATAACAGAGAAAGGTAAGACAGTGAGGAAGACAGCATGATTAATGGAAAGGATGAGAAGGACTACCTATGAGAAAAGGAAGGAGGGGGGTTAAAATGTATGTGTTAATTTGTGTTTACAGTGGGTATTGAAAACAATAATCCCCTTGAAAACAATCACATTTTGTTGCTTTGCAGCCTGAAATAAAGACAGACACAGTTTTTGTTTATCCAGTTGTAATTACTCAGTGCAACTTATAACATCCAAGTGAAAGATATAACACCAACATGTTAGGCAAAAATAAAGACAATTCAAAAGCAGAATTACTGAGTTGCAAAAAGGATAACCCTCTACTAAAATTACTTGTAAACTCAATCAGGTGTAGCTAATCACACAAAGGCAATTGACCTTCAACTGTGATCAGCTGTGGGCACATTGATTAGCTCAGCATGAAAAGAGCTTTCCTGGAACATCTCAATCCCTGGTAGTGCAACTGAAGCAAACAATCATCTATGGATGGCAAGGCACTGTCAAAAGATCTACGGGATAATGTTGTGGACAGGCACAAGTCAGGAGATGGATACAAGAAAATATCAAAGGCTTTATCAATGCCTAGAAGCACAGTGAAGTCTATTAATAAGAAGTGGAGGGTATTTGGTACAACACAGACCCTCTCTGGATGAAAATTGGATGAAAAAGTCAGGAGGAAACTGGCCAGAGAGGCTACCAAGAGGCCCACAGAAACTCTAAAGCAGTGGCAGGAATTTATGACAAAGAGTGGTCATTGTGTACATGTGACAACATTATCACAAATTCTCCACAAATGTGTCTTGTATGGGAGGGTTGCAAGAAAAAAGCCACTCATCAAGAAAGGCCACATGCAGTCACAACTGAGCTTTGCAATAACACACCTAGGAGATTCTGAGGCCACATGGAAAAAGGTGTTATGGTCAGATGAGACTAAAATTTAATTATTTGGCCTCAACACCAAGCAATATGTCTGGAGGAAATCCAATACAGCTCACCATCCAAATAACACCATACCTACAGTAAAGCATGGAGGTGATAATATCCTGTTATGGGGGTGTTCTCTGCAGAAGGCACTGGAGCACTTGTCAGGATAGAAGGGATAATGAATGTGGCAAAATACCGTCAAATTATTGACGAAAATCTGCTGCCCTCTGCCAGGAAGTTGTCAACGGGAAAAAGGTTTACCTTCCAACATGACAATTACCCAAAGCACACAGCAAAAATGACCACACAGTGGTTGAAGGAGAAAAAGGTGAATGTCCTTGCATGGCCTAGTCATATCCCAGACTTAAACCTCATTGAATATCTGTGGCATGACTTGAAGACTGCAGTCCACAAACAGTTACCATCAAATGTAACGGAACTGGAGTAGTTCTGCAAAGAAGAGTGGGTAAATATTGCACAGTCTAGATGTGCAAGGTTAGTAGACACATATCCCAACAGTCTAAAGGCTGTAATTAAAGCAAAAGGTGGTTCAACAAAATACTGAAACAAGGAGGTGATCTTTTTTGCAACTCAGCGATTCTGTTTTTGAATTGTCTTTATTTTTGCCTGACATGTTGGTGTTATATCTTTCACTTGGATGTTATAAGTTGCACTGAGTAATTACAACTGGATAAACAAAAACTGTGTCTGTCTTTATTTCAGGCTGCAAAGCAACAAAATGTGATTATTTTCAAGGGGGGTGATTCTTTTCAATACCCACTGTATATGTCTGTAAATACATAGATACACGTATAAATACATATGTACATGCATATAAACATATACAGGGGTCAAGTCGAGCGGGAACGCACAAGAACGGAGTTATTGCACTATTTTCCCCCTGGAAAAAGAACAGAAACACTTTAATAAACACTGCTGTTGCTGGTAGGAGGAGCTGGAGCACAGTCTGGTAAGAGGGATAGTGAGATCCTCTAGTAATGGGCAGTAATACTTCCTACAAAACACTAAATGCAAGCCTGTCAGCGGTCCTGCTGTGTGATCACCCCACATTGTATGTAACACATGGTGCTTACATTTCTGTGTGGCTTGCTCTGGGGTTATTTCTGCCCTCAGCAGAAATAGGACTTTTGCACCTTAAGTAGGTGAGACTCTCTGACAGAGGAGGAGTCTCAGCCCCAAAGACAACCATTCAAACCTTTATTAGTTTTTATTAGGGTGATCATATTGCCGCTTTAAATAGGGACACATACTGTATGAAAAATACATATGTCAGGGCTGTTTAAAAAAATGTTTTGAATAATGTTCCATTATAAGAACCCTGACATATGTATTTTTCATATGTGTCCCTTTTTAAAGTGGTAATATAGTCACCCAAGATTTAAATTGCTTTCATTAACCAAAGTGTATAGATTATATAAATAGTGTGTTTGTGTGTATATACATACGTAAAACAATATTAAATGTAATGGGGTGTGGAAGTCTTGGTGAGTTCCAACACTTTTTTTTTTTTTGTAGGACTTGACCCCTGAACATATATATTTATGCAATAATTTTTTAAAATAATTTTATTAGAGTATGGTATTATGAGTGTAACTGTACTTTGAAATGTATTTTTGATGTGTTGTGTGCAACTTTTTTTTAGATGGTAACGGTTAATCAGAGCTCTGAAGTCACGCTATCCAGACGCGCATTAAATTCAATTGTGCGCAAGTGAACGCATTTACTTTCAACTCGTAATAAGCGCACTATTTCCGACATGCGCAAAGAGCCACGATAAGTCCCTTTTTGATTGTGTGCAAAAGTTAGTGCACCACTTGTAATCTAGCTCTAAATGGTTTAAAAGCATTTAAAACTTTTCATTTTGTTAGAAAATTATGTATTGTTTGCAGCCTTGGGACACTTTTTTTTCTTTTTTTATTTCCCTTATAATGACTTATTATGGACAATTATAAACAGGCTCCTGCACATATCAAGCAATCAATGTGCAACATATAAATGTGGGAGGAATATACTTCAACAACTCTGACAATTATAAATGCTACAATTTACAGAAAAAAAAAAATGAAAAATTACTAAACATTTTGGCCTAGATTACAAGTGGACTGCAGTCATTGACACATAAAGCACAAAGGCTTGCTTGCGATAGCTTGAATTAACTAACACTCCCGCTAATATTACAAGTTCAGCATTACTCCTTGTACTCAAAGGATATTAACATTAACACTAGAATTATTAACCAAAATGACAAATGCTGCTCATTGTGACTGCTCATACAAGACTTAAGAAACCACAAAACTGGCCTCTTTGGTCTTTTTTCTCTCACTATTTCAAGACTTTCTACAAAGGAACATTGCTTTTGTGCATAGACAAAACACACTAATTCCATTTCTCCAACATTGGTGTGTCCGGTCCACGGCGTCATCCTTACTTGTGGGATATTCTCTTCCCCAACAGGAAATGGCAAAGAGTCCCAGCAAAGCTGGTCACATGATCCCTCCTAGGCTCCGCCCACCCCAGTCATTCTCTTTGCCGTTGCACAGGCAACATCTCCACGGAGATGGTTAAGAGTTTTTTGTAGTTTTATTCTTCTATCAAGTGTTTGATATTTTAAAATAGTGCTGGTATGTACTATTTACTCTGAAACAGAAAAGGATGAAGATTTCTGTTTGTAAGAGGAAGATGATTTTTAGCAGACAGTAACTAAAATCGATTGCTGTTGCCACACAGGACTGTTGAGATGAAGTAACTTCAGTTGGGGGAAACAGTTAGCAGTCTTTTCTGCTTAAGGTATGACTAGCCATATTTCTAACAAGACCATGTAATGCTGGAAGGCTGTCATTTCCCCTCATGGGGACCGGTAAGCCATTTTCTTAGTTAAACATAAATGAATAAAGGGCTTCAAAAAGGGCTTAAAAACTGGTAGACATTTTTCTGGGCTAAAACAATTGCTTTACTAGGCATATTATGCAGATTCTAACTAATTATTGGTATTATAATCTTGGGGAACGTTTAGAAAAACGGCAGGCACTGTGTTGGACACCTTTTTCAGATGGGGGCCTTTCTAGTTATAGACAGAGCCTCATTCTGGGACTGTATAGGGGTTAAATGTAAAAACGGCTCCGGTTCCGTTAATTTAAGGGTTAAAGCTCTGAAATTTGGTGTGCAATACTTTTAATGCTTTAAGACACTGTGGTGAAATTTTGGTGAATTTTGAACAATTCCTTCATACTTTTTCACATATTCAGTAATAAAGTGTTTTCAGTTTGAAATTTAAAGTGACAGTAACGGTTTTATTTTAAAACGTTTTTTGTGCTTTGTTGACAAGTTTAAGCCTGTTTAACATGTCTGTACCATCAGATAAGCTATGTTCTATATGTATGAAAGCCAATGTGTCTCCCCATTTAAATTTATGTGATAATTGTGCCATAGTGTCCAAACAAAGTAAGGACAGTAATGCAACAGATAATGATATTGCCCAAGATGATTCCTCAAATGAGGGGAGTAAACATGATACTACATCATCCCCTACTGTGTCTACACCAGTTATGCCCACACAGGAGGCCCCTAGTACATCTAGTGCGCCAATACTTATTACCATGCAACAATTAACGGCTGTAATGGATAACTCCATAGCAAATCTTTTATCCAAAATGCCTACTTATCAGAGAAAGCGCGATTGCTCTGTTTTAAACACTGAAGAGCAAGAGGACGCTGATGATAACTGTTCTGACATACCCTCACACCAATCTCAAGGGGCCATGAGGGAGGTTTTGTCTGATGGAGAAATTTCAGATTCAGGAAAAATTTCTCATCAAGCTGAACCTGATGTTGTGACATTTAAATTTAAATTAGAACATCTCCGCGCACTGCTTAAAGAGGTGTTATCTACTCTGGATGATTGTGACAATTTGGTCATTCCAGAGAAATTATGTAAGATGGACAAGTTCCTAGAGGTTCCGGTGCCCCCCGACGCTTTTCCTATACCCAAGCGGGTGGCGGACATAGTAAATAAAGAGTGGGAAAGGCCCGGCATACCTTTTGTTCCCCCCCCTATATTTAAGAAATTATTTCCTATAGTCGACCCCAGAAAGGACTTATGGAAGACAGTCCCCAAGGTCGAGGGGGCGGTTTCTACTCTAAACAAACGCACTACTATTCCTATCGAAGATAGTTGTGCTTTCAAAGATCCTATGGATAAGAAATTAGAGGGTTTGCTTAAAAAGATTTTTGTACAGCAAGGTTACCTTCTACAACCAATTTCATGCATTGTTCCTGTCACTACGGCAGCGTGTTTCTGGTTCGAGGAACTAGAAAAATCGCTCAGTAAAGAATCTTCGTATGAGGAGGTTATGGACAGAGTTCAAGCACTTAAATTGGCTAACTCTTTTGTTTTAGATGCCGCTTTGGAATTAGCTAGATTAGCGGCGAAAAATGGGTTTGCTGTCGTGGCGCGCAGAGTGCTTTGGCTAAAGTCTTGGTCAGCGGATGTGTCTTCCAAGACAAAATTGCTTAACATTCCTTTCAAAGGTAAAACATTATTTGGACCTGATTTGAAAGAGATTATTTCAGACATCACTGGGGGAAAGGGCCACGCCCTCCCACAGGATAGGTCTTTTAAGGCTAATAATAAGCCTAATTTTCGTCCCTTTCGCAGAAACGGACCAGTCTCTAATTCTGTATCCTCTAAGCAAGATGGTAATACTTCACAACCCAAACCAGCCTGGAAACCAATGCAAGGCTGGAACAAGGGTAAGCAGGTCAAGAAGCCTACCACTGCTACCAAAACAGCATGAAGGGATAGCCCCCGATCCGGGACCGGATCTAGTGGGGGGCAGACTTTCTCTCTTTGCTCAGGCTTGGGCAAGAGATGTTCAGGATCCTTGGGCGCTAGAAATAGTTTCTCAAGGTTATCTCCTGGAATTCAAGGAACTACCCCCAAGGGGAAGGTTCCACAGGTCTTCAAACCAAATAAAGAGACAGGCATTCTTACATTGTGTAGAAGACCTGTTAAAGATGGGAGTGATACATCCAGTTCCAATAAGAGAACAAGGAATGGGATTTTATTCCAATCTGTTCATAGTTCCCAAAAAAGAGGGAACATTCAGACCAATTTTGGATCTAAAGATCCTAAACAAATTTCTCAGGGTACCATCGTTCAAAATGGAAACTATTCGAACGATCCTACCTACTATCCAGGAAAATCAATTTATGACTACCGTGGATTTAAAGGATGCGTACCTACATATTCCTATCCACAAGGAACATCATCAGTTCCTAAGGTTCGCTTTTCTGGACAAGCATTACCAGTTTATGGCACTTCCATTTGGATTAGCCACTGCTCCAAGGATTTTCACAAAGGTACTAGGGTCCCTTCTAGCGGTTCTAAGACCAAGGGGCATTGCAGTAGTACCTTACTTGGATGACATCCTGATTCAAGCGTCGTCCCTGTCAAAAGCAAAGGCTCATACGGACATCGTCCTAGCCTTTCTCAGATCTCACGGATGGAAGGTGAACAAAGAAAAAAGTTCTCTGTCCCCGTCAACAAGAGTTCCCTTCTTGGGAACAATAATAGATTCCTTAGAAATGAGGATTTTTCTGACAGAGGTCAGAAAATCAAAACTTCTAAGCTCTTGTCAAGTACTTCATTCTGTTCCTCGTCCTTCCATAGCGCAGTGCATGGAAGTAATAGGATTGATGGTTGCAACAATGGACATAGTTCCTTTTGCACAAATTCATCTAAGACCATTACAACTGTGCATGCTCAGACAGTGGAATGGGGATTATACAGACTTGTCTCCGACGATTCAAGTAGATCACAGATAAAAAATATATTTAAACAGGAGCGCTGTAGCTAAAGGTGAATATGAAACAAATAAAACAGGTGATAGATTCCCATAAATACGTGTTAAAACATCAATACTGATAAATTAAAAACAAGTGGTGAATTCCAAAAGATACGTTTCAAAACATCAATGTTGGTAAATATTAAATAGTGACAAATACTTAGTGCAAAGATCATTCGTGCATATTATGAATAATTAAAAAAAAGGGCTTGGTGCAGCAAAATAAACTAAAATGAATTAAACAGTGACAAGTTAGGTGTGGTTTGCAAGGCTCTGCCTAAAAATATTTAATGTAACATATAAAAATACAGAATAAAACACATATACTAAAAACGGACGTCTCCGTATCAAACAAATTATGCCAATACACCGATTTTTTCAAAAGTTTGTCTCCTAATGGCCAGAAATGGGATAAAGCAGTCCCGGTAACAGTTATTATGTAGATAGATGATGCAGGCTTACCCCCAAACAGTTGCGGCTTTTTGATGAAGCAAACGATGAAATTACCGCCGTGGCGGAAGTGACGTCACTTAAGGGGGCGCTGGCCCGACTAAGCACTCCGATTGGTTTCTATTACGGTCGTTCTCAGGTTGCAGCTGCTTAGTTCACAGTGGCAAGGTATCCGCTCTTTATGTGCTCAAATGCACGCAGGATACTGACAACGGTAGTTTTGTGCTGAATGCGACTGTTTAGAGTAGATACAAAAGTTCCATTTATAACCTTCAATAAGGCTTAATAATGTTGGTACACAAGCAAGTGCCAGGAGAATGCAAAATTCTTTTAAAAGTTCCACAGATGACAAGCTGTATCAATCTGTAACAGCAACTGATAGCTGTGAGATACTTCTCAAAATCAGAAGTGGGCAACAAACATCAACGCGTTTCTCCCTCTGCAGGGCTTTCTCAAGATGAGGTGTTGCAGCAGGTGTACCTTTTTAAAGGTGTACCTCAGTCTCTTATTGGTTACAATTTTCTTAGTCATAGATGAAGGGGTGTGTATCATTAATTAAAGGTAGTATTGGCAAATCTACATCTGTTCAGAGCAATGATATATCAGCTTCATTATTAAAACAGATACAAAATTTCATATAATCTTCTAGAGTGATCAATTAAAAAATACATAGCGATAGTGATATTAAAATAGGTATACAGAATTGAATTAGATTATTTTAAAAAACCTATAAGGTAGAATGAAAATATAAATGAAAATATAAATGGGGCTCTATGAACTATGTAGTAACATAATATAAAAAAACTATATGATAAATAAGGTTATATCTATACCTTCATTCTAAAAAACTTTAAAAGTGAATTATCCGCGCTGTTAAAAAGAATAATAAAATACACTAGTATTAAAAAATACATTTATATTGAAAGTATATCTATATTAAAAGAGACACAAGTATACGTTATTGGATAAAATTGATTTATAAAAATTTAATTTGATCTAGTGGAAATTAATCTAATAAGAATGGGGAAATATCTAACTCTGAGTTCAGGCCGGTGGGAAATAGGGTATCGTATTTATATATCAGTTCTGCCTCTTTGAGTTTTAAGATTTTTTCTATGTTCCCACCCCTCCAATTTTGTTTAAAATGTGCTATTCCCCAATACTTTAGATCAGAAGTTCTGCCATTATGCACTAATTTAAAATGTTTATACAGATTAGTGTCTTCCATTCCCTTTTCAATACAAAGGAGATGTTCCCTTATCCTATCTTTTACCATTCTTTTTGTTTCCCCAAAATATATCAAATCACAAGTGCATTTTAAAATATAGATGACCCCTTTAGTGGTACATCTAATACACTCTGTACCACTAAAGGGGTCATCTATATTTTAAAATACGATACCCTATTTCTATATAAATACGATACCCTATTTCCCACCGGCCTGAACTCAGAGTTAGATATTTCCCCATTCTTATTAGATTAATTTCCACTAGATCAAATTAAATTTTTATAAATCAATTTTATCCAATAACGTATACTTGTGTCTCTTTTAATATAGATATACTTTCAATATAAATGTATTTTTTAATACTAGTGTATTTTATTATTCTTTTTAACAGCGCGGATAATTCACTTTTAAAGTTTTTTAGAATGAAGGTATAGATATAACCTTATTTATCATATAGTTTTTTTATATTATGTTACTACATAGTTCATAGAGCCCCATTTATATTTTCATTTATATTTTCATTCTACCTTATAGGTTTTTTAAAATAATCTAATTCAATTCTGTATACCTATTTTAATATCACTATCGCTATGTATTTTTTAATTGATCACTCTAGAAGATTATATGAAATTTTGTATCTGTTTTAATAATGAAGCTGATATATCATTGCTCTGAACAGATGTAGATTTGCCAATACTACCTTTAATTAATGATACACACCCCTTCATCTATGACTAAGAAAATTGTAACCAATAAGAGACTGAGGTACACCTTTAAAAAGGTACACCTGCTGCAACACCTCATCTTGAGAAAGCCCTGCAGAGGGAGAAACGCGTTGATGTTTGTTGCCCACTTCTGATTTTGAGAAGTATCTCACAGCTATCAGTTGCTGTTACAGATTGATACAGCTTGTCATCTGTGGAACTTTTAAAAGAATTTTGCATTCTCCTGGCACTTGCTTGTGTACCAACATTATTAAGCCTTATTGAAGGTTATAAATGGAACTTTTGTATCTACTCTAAACAGTCGCATTCAGCACAAAACTACCGTTGTCAGTATCCTGCGTGCATTTGAGCACATAAAGAGCGGATACCTTGCCACTGTGAACTAAGCAGCTGCAACCTGAGAACGACCGTAATAGAAACCAATCGGAGTGCTTAGTCGGGCCAGCGCCCCCTTAAGTGACGTCACTTCCGCCACGGCGGTAATTTCATCGTTTGCTTCATCAAAAAGCCGCAACTGTTTGGGGGTAAGCCTGCATCATCTATCTACATAATAACTGTTACCGGGACTGCTTTATCCCATTTCTGGCCATTAGGAGACAAACTTTTGAAAAAATCGGTGTATTGGCATAATTTGTTTGATACGGAGACGTCCGTTTTTAGTATATGTGTTTTATTCTGTATTTTTATATGTTACATTAAATATTTTTAGGCAGAGCCTTGCAAACCACACCTAACTTGTCACTGTTTAATTCATTTTAGTTTATTTTGCTGCACCAAGCCCTTTTTTTTTAATTATTCATAATATGCACGAATGATCTTTGCACTAAGTATTTGTCACTATTTAATATTTACCAACATTGATGTTTTGAAACGTATCTTTTGGAATTCACCACTTGTTTTTAATTTATCAGTATTGATGTTTTAACACGTATTTATGGGAATCTATCACCTGTTTTATTTGTTTCATATTCACCTTTAGCTACAGCGCTCCTGTTTAAATATATTTTTTATCTGTTTTGTACATGCCTATATCAGGGACTTTTTAGGTATATCAGGAGTTTGGTGTTTTTTACTCTGCGCTTTTTATTCCATATTTCTAGATTCAAGTAGATCAAAAGACCAGAGATTCACTCCGTTGGTGGCTGACCCTGGACAATCTGTCACAGGGAATGAGCTTCAGCAGACCAGAGTGGGTCATTGTCACGACCGACGCCAGCCTAGTGGGCTGGGGCGCGGTCTGGGAATCCCTGAAAGCTCAGGGTCTATGGTCTCGGGAAGAGTCTCTTCTCCCGATAAACATTCTGGAACTGAGAGTGATATTCAATGCTCTCAGAGCTTGGCCTCAACTAGCAAAGGCCAAATTCATAAGGTTTCAGTCAGACAACATGACGACCGTTGCATATATCAATCATCAGGGGGGAACAAGGACTTCCCTGGCGATGAAAGAAGTGACCAAGATAATTCAATGGGCGGAGGATCACTCCTGCCACTTGTCTGCGATCCACATCCCAGGAGTGGAAAATTGGGAAGCGGATTTTCTGAGTCGTCAGACATTCCATCCGGGGGAGTGGGAACTCCATCCGGAAATCTTTGCCCAAATAACTCAATTATGGGGCATTCCAGACATGGATCTGATGGCGTCTCGTCAGAACTTCAAGGTTCCTTGCTACGGGTCCAGATCCAGGGATCCCAAGGCGACCCTAGTAGATGCACTAGTAGCACCTTGGACCTTCAACCTAGCTTATGTATTCCCACCGTTTCCTCTCATCCCCAGGCTGGTAGCCAGGATCAATCAAGAGAGGGCCTCGGTGATCTTGATAGCTCCTGCGTGGCCACGCAGGACTTGGTATGCAGACCTGGTGAATATGTCATCGGCTCCACCATGGAAGCTACCTTTGAGACAGGACCTTCTTGTTCAGGGTCCATTCGAACATCCGAATCTGGTTTCCCTCCAACTGACGGCTTGGAGATTGAACGCTTGATTTTATCAAAGCGTGGGTTTTCAGATTCTGTAATAGATACTCTGATTCAGGCTAGAAAGCCTGTAACTAGAAAAATTTACCATAAAATATGGAAAAAATATATCTGTTGGTGTGAATCTAAAGGATTCCCATGGAACAAGATAAAAATTCCTAAGATTCTATCCTTTCTACAAGAAGGTTTGGAGAAAGGATTATCTGCAAGTTCTCTGAAGGGACAGATCTCTGCTTTATCTGTTTTACTTCACAAAAGACTGGCAGCTATGCCAGATGTTCAAGCATTTGTTCAGGCTCTGGTTAGGATCAAGCCTGTTTACAGAACTTTGACTCCTCCCTGGAGTCTAAATCTAGTTCTTTCAGTTCTTCAAGGGGTTCCGTTTGAACCCTTACATTCCGTAGATATTAAGTTATTATCTTGGAAAGTTTTGTTTTTGGTTGCAATTTCTTCTGCTAGAAGAGTTTCAGAGTTATCTGCTCTGCAGTGTTCTCCGCCCTATCTGGTGTTCCATGCAGATAAGGTGGTTTTGCGTACTAAGCCTGGTTTTCTTCCGAAAGTTGTTTCCAACAAAAATATTAACCAGGAGATAGTTGTACCTTCTTTGTGTCCGAATCCAGTTTCAAAGAAGGAACGTTTGTTACACAATTTGGACGTAGTCCGTGCTCTAAAATTCTATTTAGAGGCTACTAAAGATTTCAGACAAACATCTTCCTTGTTTGTTGTTTATTCTGGTAAAAGGAGAGGTCAAAAAGCGACTTCTACCTCTCTTTCCTTTTGACTTAAAAGCATTATCCGATTGGCTTATGAGACTGCCGGACGGCAGCCTCCTGAAAGAATCACAGCTCACTCCACTAGGGCTGTGGCTTCCACATGGGCCTTCAAGAACGAGGCTTCTGTTGACCAGATATGTAAGGCAGCGACTTGGTCTTCACTGCACACTTTTGCCAAATTTTACAAATTTGATACTTTTGCTTCTTCGGAGGCTATTTTTGGGAGAAAGGTTTTGCAAGCCGTGGTGCCTTCCATTTAGGTGACCTGATTTGCTCCCTCCCTTCATCCGTGTCCTAAAGCTTTGGTATTGGTTCCCACAAGTAAGGATGACGCCGTGGACCGGACACACCAATGTTGGAGAAAACAGAATTTATGCTTACCTGATAAATTACTTTCTCCAACGGTGTGTCCGGTCCACGGCCCGCCCTGGTTTTTTAATCAGGTCTGATGAATTATTTTCTCTAACTACAGTCACCACGGTATCATATGGTTTCTCCTATATATATTTCCTCCTGTCCGTCGGTCGAATGACTGGGGTGGGCGGAGCCTAGGAGGGATCATGTGACCAGCTTTGCTGGGACTCTTTGCCATTTCCTGTTGGGGAAGAGAATATCCCACAAGTAAGGATGACGCCGTGGACCGGACACACCGTTGGAGAAAGTAATTTATCAGGTAAGCATAAATTCTGTTTTTTAGATGTACTTAGTATACAATGGTCTAGATTCATTGGGGGATATTTATCAATCCGTTAACCGCAAATACGCTGGAATTCCACAGCATAATTGTGACGAGCTTGATTCAACCTAGTTATCAAAGCCTACAGACCGGCAAAAGTTTAAATCTGTGACGTAACATACGATCCGCCGGTCTCAATCCGATACAGATTAATGCTTACGTCATTACAGATGTTCTGAATACACATTCGGCTCTATCTGACACTTTTTCAAAGTTATCAAATAGTTAACTGGTACGCTCGTGGCTATTCCGGCCCAGCGTACCTGGTTTTCAATCCGCCACCCTGGAGGCCGCGAATGCCATAGGAATCAATGGGAGTCTGAAAGCAGCGAAAGCTTATGTTCGACGCTGCCAGATATTCCATTGATTTCTATGGTAGAAAACCAGTAACATTTAACACATTAACATAAACCCTGAATCTAAACACCCCTAATCTGCCGCCACCTACATATTGTTATTAACCCCTATCCCGCCGCTCCCCGATCCCGCCGCAACTAAATAAATGTATTAACCCCTATTCAGCCGCTCCCGGATCCCGCCACAACTAAATAAATGTATTAACCCCTATTCCGCCGCTCCCGGACCCCGCCGCAACTAAATAAAGTTATTAACCCTTAAACCTCTGCCCTCCCACATCACTACCATTAACTAAACCTATTAACCCCTAAACCGCTAGCCCCCCACATCACCATAAACTAAATTAAGCTATTAACCCCTAAACCTAACAACCCACTAACTTTACATTAAAATTACAACATCCCTATCTTATAATAAATTAAAACTTACCTTTAGAATTAAAATAAACTATATTAAACTATTAATTAATTTACCCTAACTATTATACTAAAATTAGATTAAACTAGCAATTAAATTAACTATATTACATCTTTCTTATACTCACCTTACTTTTGTACTCATGAACTCTACCTATTCCTAAATACTCTCTCTCCCCCCTGCATTTCAGCCAAACAACAGTCTCATTACTGCAAATCTGCTTCTCATCTCATGTCACTCTCCATCTTGCTCATACTAGCTGCTGGCGACATCTCCCCTAATCCTGGTCCCTCACAAACTCCTAACCTTTCACATCCTTGTGTGCCTTTCAATAGACTTCATAAACTAAACTCTGGTAACCTTAATCGCATTCCTCTTACATCTAAAAACCCCTCCCCCTTCACTTGTGCACTCTGGAACTCTCGCTCTGTTTGCAACAAGCTCACTTCTATCCATGATCTCTTTATCTCCCACTCTCTTAACCTTCTGGCTCTTACAGAAACCTGGCTCTCTGCTTCAGACACAGCATCCACTGCTGCACTGTCACATGGGGGTCTCCATTTCAGCCACTCTCCTAGATCTGGCAATAGACAAGGAGGTGGTGTCGGTATTTTACTTTCCTCCCGTTGCACCTTCCAACAAATACAGCCCTTCTCTTCACTCATATTTTCTTCATTTGAAGCATACATGATTTGGTTATTCTCTCCCCTCTCTATACGTGTTGCAGTCATATACTGCCCCCCTGGCTCCCCAGCTCAATTTTTAGATCACTTTGCTGCCTGGCTTCCTTATTTCCTTTCCTCAGACGCCCCTGCCCTCATTCTTGGCGACTTTAACATCCCTCTTGACAATCCCAATGCCTCCTCTGCAATACAACTTCTTCAACTGACTTTCTCTTTCGGCCTGTCACAATGGACTGACTCTCCCACTCACAAAGATGGTCATTCCCTTAATCTGATTTTCACCTATCGATGCACTCTTTAAAATTTAACAAACTCCCCTTTTCCTCTCTCTGACCATCATCTCCTAACTCTCTCCCTCTACCCCTCACACCAAACTTCACAGAAGCACTAAGTCACTAGATCTGCATCAGCTCGCTGGCTCTCTCAAACCTCTCCTCTCATCCATCACCTCCTTTTCCTGCCCTGACCAATCTATCTGCCAGTATAATTCCATCCTTACATCGGTCATTGACACTCTGGCCCCTCCAACCTTAGCTCAGAAACCAAACTCTCATCCTCAGCCCTGGCATACTCCTCTGAAACGATACCTATGCAGATGCTCCCGTACTGCTGAGCGACATTGGAGGAAATCTCGGAGTTCAGCTGACTTTCTTCACTACAAGTTCATCCTGAACTCCTACTATTCTGCCCTTAATCTTTATAAGCAACAATATTTTTCTAATCTCATCTCTACTCTTTCCTCTAACCCTAAACGTCTGTTCAACACGTTCAACACTCTTCTCCGCCCACCCCACCTCCTAACACAACCTCTCTCTCAGCTCAAGATTTTGCAAGCCACTTCAACAACAAAATTGTCTCCATCAGAAGTGAAATCAGCTCTCCACATACTTCCAATCTCCCACCCCCTCAAAAGCTCACGATCACCCAAAACCCAAATATACAAAAATGCAGCTCTTTTGCCCCTGTTAATGAGGATGAAGTTTCTGCCCTTATACTGTCCTCCCACCTCACTACCTGTCCCCTCGACCCCATCCCCTCACAGCTCCTCCCCTCCCTCTATTCTACCCTCACCACCATACTCACACACATTTTCAACCTCTCCCTCAGCATTGGTATATTTCCCTCATCTTTAAAACATGCACCGGTCACACCTATCCTCAAAAAACCTTCCCTTGATCCAACCTCCCCTTCCAATTACCGCCCTATTTCCCTACTCCCTCTTGCCTCAAAGCTCCTCGAAAAGCTAGTTTGCGCATGTCTATCTCATTTCCTTACACTAAACTCTCTTCTTGACCCACTGCAATCTGGATTTCGTTCCCATCACTCTACAGAGACAGCAATTGTCAAGGTTACCAATGACCAACTTACAGCAAAATCCAAAGGCCACTTCTCTCTGCTTATCCTCCTTGACCTGTCTGCAGCCTTTGCCACCCTCTTCTGCTCCAAACCCTCCAATCCTTCGGCATCTGTGACACAGCTCTCTTGTGGTTCTCTTCCTATCTGACTAACCGTACATTTAGTGTAGCCTTCTCCGGAGCATCCTCTGCCCTGTTACCACTTTCTGTTGGGGTACCTCAAGGCTCTGTCCTTGGTCCCCTTCTCTTCTCAATCTACATGTCGTCACTAGGTTCCTTAATAAAGTCCCATGGGTTTCAATACCATTTGTATGCTGATGAAACCCAAATCTACCTCTCTGCACCAGACCTACCTCCTTCCTTACTAACCCGTGTCATTAACTGTCTTTCTCACATCTCATCTTGGATGTCCTCTCACTACCTTAAGCTAAATCTCTCCAAAACTGAACTCCTTATTTTTCCCCCTTCTTCCAATGTCTCCACCCCCAAAATTTCTATAACTGTTGATAATTCCATCATTACCCCTACCCCGCTCGCCCAATGTCTTGGGGTCACACTTGACTCAGATCTTTCCTTCACTCCTCACATCCAGTCCTTGGCTAAAGCCTGCCGCTTCCATTGCAAAAACATTGCTAAAATTAGAAATTTCCTTACACAAGATACAACCAAGATTTTAATCCACTCTCTAATCCTTTCCTGCCTCGACTACTGCAATTCCGTCCTCTCTGGTCTACCTAGCTGCCGCATAGCTCCTTTACAATCCATTATGAATGCCTCTGCCAGGCTCATCTACCTTACTCGTCGCTCTTCATCTGCTGCACCTCTCTGCCAATCCCTTCACTGGCTTCCTCTTGCCTCTAGGATTAAACATAAAATCTTCACCCTGACATATAAAGCTCTCAACTGCACTGCTCCCCTCTACATCTCAGAATTTGTCTCTAGATACTCTCCCTCCTGTCCCCTTCGATCAGCTCAGGATCTCCTCCTCTCTTGTTACTTCCTCACATTCATGTTTACAGGACTTCTCCAGACTGGCCCACATCTTGTGGAATTCCCTGCCTCGCTCCATAAGACTCTCCCCTAGTTTTAAAAGCTTCAAGCACTCCCTAAAAACTCTACTATTCAGGGATGCATACAACCAACACGAACCTTTCCTAACGCCATTGCTTTCCCCTTGAACCCCTTAGATTGTAAGCCTATGGGCCCAGCTGTTTACAGATTGCTTCATAAGAGCCGACTACAACAGTGAAACTCTCGGCAGGGCCCTCTACCCACTTGACCCCTACAAAAGCTATCCTGTACACCGACTATGTTTACAGTGCTGTGGAATCTGTTGGCGCTCTACAAATACCTGATAATAATAATAATATTAAAAAACCCATACTCAAATTATTTAAATCTACTATTAAAAATTACTATAAAAAAACAACACTAAGTTACAAAAACAAACAAACCACAGTATCAAAAATAAAAATGAATTACACCTAATCTAATAGCCCTATCAAAATAAAAAAAAAAACCCCTAGCCTACAATAAACTACCAATGGCCCTTAAAAGGGCCTTTTGCGGGGCATTGCCCCAAAATAAATTCATTCTTTTACCTGTAAAAAAAAAAAAAAAATACAAATACCTCCCAAAAGTAAACCCCCCCAACCAACCCCCCCAAATAAAAAGCCTATCTAAAAAACATAAGCTCAATATTGCCCTGAAAAGGGCAAGTGTATGGGCATTGCCCTTAAAAGGGCATTTAGCTCTTTTACATGCCCAGACCCTACTCTAAAAATAAAATCCACCCAAAAAACCCTTAAGTAAACTTCACACTAACCCACAATCAGCCAATATGATTTGAGCAGCTCTCATCCTATTGGTTGTTCCAATATGGGTTAATACATTTTATTTAGTGGCGGCGGGGTCCGGAGCGGTGGGATAGTTGTTAATAACTTTATTAAAGTTGCGGCGGGATAGGGGTTAAACATTTTAGTATAGTGGCGGAGTTTAGTGACAGGGAATAAAAAAGCTGAATAGCAGCAAGATCGATGACTGCTAGTTAACAACAGTCCAATGCTCATCGCCCAGTACTTGGTGCGCAGCTTTTTGTCGGCTTTTTTTTATAAATATGGAGATCGTATTCAGGTCCACGGCCGCAATGTTAGGCAATGTTAGGCGAGCGTATTGGTGCCGGCGAATACAGCACAGTTGAGGCTTTGATAAATATCCCCCATTAAATCTATATTCTATATATCTGTTAATTGGACATAACTACTGCAAATTTAAATATATTAGTTGGCCAGTTATATGTAATGTGAGAAAACATAAAAAATTATAGCAACTTTGGAAAAAAACATTGTGCCAACGACTTCATGCAATTTTGACTTACACTATTCTCATTATTCCAAACAAAATTTTCTGTTTAAACACATCATGGCTTTGTGCTAAAGGAGTATTTATTTGCTTTCAAGGTCCATTGCATGGGGTAGATTTATCATATGTCAAGCGGACATGATTCGCTATTGCGAGGGATTGGATTTCGCTCAAGTGAAATTTACACTTTGAGTTTAATGTCCCTTTAACATTCAATTAAATATCAAGAAGCAATAGTCATCATAATACAATTATTATATACTTAAAAATATATATACTTGAAAAATATAAACTTGAAACAAATTAGTGCAACATGTATGCAAATGTTATGATTTCCTTTAACGGTATTCTACACTGTCTTATGATATTAACATATAATTATACATGTATAAATATGCATGAACATCTAATATGTTTATATATATATATATATATATATATATATATATATATATGTATACAGTATGTGTGTATATATATATATATATATATATATATACACACATAAATAAAAAAAACATGTTGAAATGCTACTTTCTGACTGGATGACCTTTGCATTTTTGCTTTTAATCTTAGCTAAGAGCTCGCTAGTAAGTGCAGGGCTTTCTCTGTGTGTTGTATTAATTTGTTTCGTAATTTCCCCTATGGTTCTTGCACCCAGACCTGTCTGGGGTTAACTGCCTGTGACTCTGGGGACAGCACAGCTTCTTGTGAGTGCCAGTTAGCACCCAGGGCTTAGCATGTTGCAGAGTCATGGGATGTGTACCCGGTCCGGTCTAGAAGTGTAGTTCCCTTCCGTGTTTTGTACATGACTGGGGTGATTACATAAGCCTGTACACCCTTCACTTGTTCCCAGTTTGTTTGGATTGAGAGCTTGCATTGTGTGGCTGTTTTAGGGTCCCAGGTTTTTGGAAAGGACCTTGAGGTGGTACCTGGGCTTGTCCCATTTGGCCATATATGGTAACTAACCTTTCCATTTTTGCTTTAAATCTTAGCTGAGAGCTTGTAAGTGAGTGCAGGGCTTTCTCTGTGTGTTGTGTTGATTTGTTTTGTAATTTCCCCTATGGTTCTTGCACCCAGACCTGTCTGGGGTTAACTGCCTGTGACTCTGGTGACAGCACAGCTTCTTGTGAGTGCCAGTGAACACCCAGGGATGAGCATGTTGCAGGGTCATGGGATGTGTACCCGGTCCAGTCTAGGAGTGCAGTCCCCTTCCGTGTTTTGTATATACAGTGTATATATATATATATATATATATATATATATATATATATATATATATATATATATATATATATATATATATATATATATATACTTTGCCATCAAATACCTGAAAACATTAAAAATAATTTTTGTTTAATACTAATATTTTATAATGGTTTTAGCTATGTATTTAATGTAACTATTTCACATTCCAATGTTCTTTCAAATAAAAATTCCTATATACAGAATCCCACAAAAGTGAGTACATCATCCATCCTGAAGACATCCCGTGCGGAGCTCCTCTTCAATACAGTCGCCACCGTAAACTGGAATTTGAATGCAAGTGACATCATCCAAGATGGCATCCCTTGCATTCCTATTGGCTGAATGGTTCCACTCACCCAATAGGATTAGACCTGCTAAAATCCTAATGGCTGTAACAATCAGCCAATAGGATTAGAGCTGCTCTCATGCTATTGGCTGTTCCAATATGGGTTAATACATTTTATTTAGTGGTGGCGGGGTCCGGGAGCGGTGGGATAGGGGTTAATAACTTTATTAAAGTTGCGGCGTGGTCCGGGAGTGGCGGGATAGGGGTTAAACATTTTAGTATAGTGGCGGCGTTTAGTGACAGGATTTAAAAAAGCCGAATAGCAGCGAGATTGATGACTGCTAGTTAACAACAATCTGATGCTCATTGCCCAGTACTTGGTGTGCGGCTGTTTGCTGGATTTTTTTATAAATATGAAGATCGTATTCAGGTCCACGGCCGCAATGTTAGGTGATGTAATTTCCCCTATGGTTCTTGCACCCAGACCTGTCTGGGGTTAACTGCCTGTGACTCTAGGGACAGCACAGCTTCTTGTGAGAGCCAGTGAGCACCCAGGGCTGAGCATATTGCAGGGTCATGGGATGTGTAACCGGTCCGGTCTAGAAGTGTAGTCCTCTTCCGTGTTTTGTATATGACTGGGGTGATTACATAAGCCTGTACACCCTTCACTTGTTCCAAGTTTGTTTGGATTGAGAGCTTGCATTGTGTGGATGTTTTAGGGTCCCAGGTTTTTGGAAAGGACCTTGAGGTGGTACCTGGGCTTGTCCCATTTGGCCAGATGCGGTAACTAACCTTTCCATTTTTGCTTTAAATCTTAGCTGAGAGCTTGTAAGTGAGTGCAGGGCTTTCTCTGTGTGTTGTGTTAATTTGTTTTGTAATTTCCCCTATGGTTCTTGCACCCAGACCTGTCTGCGGTTAACTGCCTGTGACTCTGGTGACAGCACAGCTTCCTGTGAGTGCCATTGAGCACCCAGAGCTGAGCATGTTGCAGGGTAATGGGATGTGTACCCGGTCCAGTCTAGGAGTGCAGTCCCCTTCCGTGTTTTGTATATACAGTATATACATATACTGTGTATATATATATATATATATATATATATATATATATATATATATATATATATATATATATATATATATATATACACATAAATACATATGTACACACACACATATATATTTATATATATGAGCATTGGAGCACTTTGCCATCAAATACCTGAAAACATTAAAAAGCATTTTTATTTAATACTAATATTTTATAATTGTTTTAGCTATGTATTTACTGTAACTATTTCACATTCCAATGTTCTTTTAAATAAAAATTCCTATATACAGAATCCCACAAAAGTGAGTACACCCTCACATTTTTGTAAATATTTTATTATATCTTTTCATGTGACAACCCTGAAGAAATGACACTTTGCTACAATGTAAAGTAGTGAGTGTACAGCCTGTATAACAGTGTAACTTTGCTGTCCCCTCAAAATAACTCAACACACAGCCATTAATGTCTAAACCGTTGGCAACAAAAGTGAGTACAAGTTGAAATGTCCAAATTGGGCTGAAAGTGTCAATATTTTGTGTGGCCACCATTATTTTCCAGCACTGCCTTAATCCTCTTGGGTATGGAGTTCACCAGAGCTTCACAGGTTGCCAATGGAGTCCTCTTCCACTCCTCCATGATGACATCACAGAGCTGGTTGATGTTAGAGACCTTGCGCTTAACAAGGGCTTAACAACCAGCTTCGTACAGGGTACGGCGCTGGTCCTTAAGGAGTTTTAAAAAATGCAAATTTTTTTTTTTTTTTTTTAAAGAAAACTAACACTTGATTTTGGGGGCATTTGATCTGATCTCTGGTTAATTTTATAAGCGCTTGTTGCTACCGCAAGCTCGCAGTAGCAATAATCAGCCACTTGTAATGGCTGGTTAATTATCACGTGCCCACAAACTCACAATAATTTAAAACTCCACTTGAAGTCTAGCCCTTAATTTCCTTTTAATACTGTTGAAACGGAATTCTGTAGCCCTCATATATTTACATTTTTTGTCATTTTAAATAATATTTTCTTTTTTGTAAGTCATCATTATTAGGAATATTTTATTTTTCTTGGTAACAATATAAGATGCATAAAACTGCTTAGTTTCACTTCCCAAAGGATTTAAAGGTTTACTAAGATTTTTTTTGCCTCTGGAAAAACCCCTGGCCACCAAGTTTTACAAAAGGAACAGACAAACCTCCTTTGTTATTATATTGTTCTTAATATATATTTATACAAAAGCAATCAAATATGGGAAACTGTACTATACAGCCATGGAAGATGCTTTCTTGTTTGTTATTTTGTGAATACTAGCAACATGATGCAATTGAAGTGTAACACCCACTCCCTACAGTAAAATAAAAAGGGTCATAAAAAATAGAGAAGCCAAGGACAACACAGAGATAAAAAGAAAGTTAACGTATTGTAAAGTAACAATATCAATCATCAATATGTACAAATACTTGTTAAGGGTAATAGAAATAGCAAACTGATTACTGGTAAACTGGATTTAACACTTTTGGCTAGATTACAAGTATTGCGCTATTTTGTGCTCCCACTTAAGCGTAAACACCGCTAAAAGTTATCTATTTGCGTGCACAGACTATCTAGCGTATTACAAGTTGAAAGAAAAACTTTTGAGCGCGAGAGAAACCCAACGTGCATTAACTTTAGGACCTTGGATATTTTTATTTTTAAAACATATTTATATATATCTGTATATACCTATATATCTATTCCTATAGATATACAGGTATAGATATATATTTTACATTAACATTATTAGATATATATATAGAAATAAATATTTAATAATAAAAATTACATTTTTTATATGTGAAGAACGTAATGTAATGTAAAATATGCGTAACACTTGCCTCGGAGATATATATATATATATATATATATATATAGTCTATGGATTATTTATTATTAGTGCAACACTTTATTTTAATGTATTTATGTTGTGTTTGGTGCAACTTTTAATTTATCTTCAACCCTATATGCAAGGTCGTTAGTTGCGCTAACCCGACAGACGTTAAATTCGATTTCGCTCAAGCAAAAGCGTTTACTTTCAATTTTAATACGTGTACAAATTAATGTGCCTGCAATATTTAGATATCGCATGCGCGCTAAAGTTAGCTCTTGTAATCTAGCTCTTTATGGTGAACACTAAGAAAGTTTGTACTAAAGTAGCACTCTACAACACTATTTCTCCACATCTTTTGTTAGATTTCATAATATTTTGTAATATCATTCCCAGAAAGATAGAAATCTAAAACTTAACTTTTAATAGATAATAATAAAAATTTAATTAGGCGGATAAAAACACAATGTAGTTTGTTACCATTACTGTTGCGCTATGGTAATTATATTCTTAGTCGTGTCAGAATGATTCTGAAATATAAGGAGTCAGCCGTAATCATTCAGTGAAGTATGGATTAATGATTACCACTGTGTTTCCCCACTACAATGTTGGGGCAAGATTATTGTGCCACCTCATCTGGTAAAATAATAATAATATTTTGTAGTCCGTAATGTTATATAAATATATATATATATATATATATATATATATATATATATATATATATATATATATATATATGTTATATAAAGTGTGTCCTAGCAGAAGTAGCTTGTACATTTATTGGTACGTCTGCTGTGTACTTAAACACTCAGTTTATATTGGAACCAATGCCCCTCATATATAATGCGGCTCAAATAACACTAACAGACTAGCGAGCGTGACTGCCACTCTGTGTATAAAGCGCAAATATCATCTTCCAAGATTACACAAGTAATTTAACGTTAACCCAATAACTATTGTACAGCAGAATACAACAGCACAATAAGTACTGCAATTGCGGTTAAAAATCAAACCCCATGAATCTCACTCTGCCTGACATGTTTCGCTCGAAAGGTTTTATCAATGACGGAGCCACCACCATCTTTTCAGATATTTATTGGCTTACAGTTCAGTGACGTATAATCTATGTGCTTTCTGATTGGTTAGTCTGATTGGCCAGTAGACCTTTCATTTGTCTCATACTCGTATTGAAATCTAATAGCGAAAGGGCACGCTGGAAGGATGTAACAAAATGGTTAGCTAGCATTCTTTATTATTATCTGTTCTTGACATATTTAAAATGTAGCAATCTCATTTTTTGCAATAAATTTAAACTTTGTATCAATTTAATTCACAAAGATGATTTCACTTGTATCAATAGTGAATAGATTGGATTAGTTATTTCTTAAATGTGTTAAAAAATATTCAGTTGCTTGTTTGCTTCATAGTCAATATTAAAAGATTACAAGTGGAGTGCAAGTGATTGCGCATGGTCTGTTATCCTTATTGTGACCCTGAGCTAAGAATAGCGCACAATCTGGTATTACAAGTGAAAGGTAATAAAATGTTTAATAGAGATTCTTAATGCAGCACACTTTTCTTTATCTAGTCCTTTACTATAAATGGATAGCATTATTATTGTTCATATTGGGCAAGATTACAAGTGATAGCGCAGGGCGCGATAAGTAATATCATGACTGCACTAACTAGTGGGGATATAAAAAGTTGAAAGTAAATGGTTGCACATGAGTGCAAAAACGGATTAGCATGCCTGAATACCTAGCATAAAGTGTAAGGGTAAGTATTGCACTCATATATAAACATTCTGATGTGTATATATACTCTGTATATATATATACTGTATAATATATATATATATATATATACACAGTGGGGCAAAAAAGTACAGTATTTAGTCAGCCACCAATTGTGCAAGTTCTCCCACTTAAGAAGATGAGAGAGGCCTGTAACTTTCATCATAGGTATACCTCAACTATGAGAGACAAAATGTGGAAACAAATCCAGACAATCACATTGTCTGATTTGGAAAGAATTTATTTGCATATTATGGTGGAAAATAAGTATATGGTCACCTACAAACAAGAAAGATTTCTGGCTCTCACAGACCTGTATCTTCTTCTTTAGGAGGCTCCTCTGTCCTCCACTCATTACCTGTATTAATGGCACCTGTTTAAACTTGTTATCAGTATAAAAGACACCTGTCCACAACCTCAAACAGTCACACTCTAAACTCCACTATGGTGAAGACCAAAGAGCTATTGAAGGACACCAGAAACAAAATTGTAGACCTGCACCGGGCTGGGGAGATTGAATCTGCAATAGGCAAGCAGCTTGGTGTGAAGAAATCAACTGTGGGAGCAATAATTAGAAAATGGAAGACATACAAGACCACTAATAATCTCCCTCGATCTGGGGCTCCACGCAAGATCTCCCCCCGTGGGGTCAAAATGATCACAAGAACGGTGAGCAAGCATCCCAGAACCACATGGGGGGACCTAGTGAATGACCTGCAGAGAGCTGGGACCAACGTAACAAAGGCTACCATCAGTAACACACTATGCCGCCAGGGACTCAGATCCTGCAGTGCCAGACGTGTCCCCCTGCTTAAGCCAGTACATGTCCGGGCTTGTCTGAAGAATGCTAGAGAGCATTTGGATGATCCAGAAGCGGATTGGGAGAATGTCATATGGTCAGATGAATCCAAAGTAGAACTGTTTGGTAGAAACACAACTCGTCGTGTTTGGAGGAGAGAGAATGCTGAGTTGCAACCAAAGAACACCATATCTACTGTGAAGCATGGGGGTGACATCATGCTTTGGGGCTGTTTCTCTGCAAAGGGAGCAGGACGACTGATCCGTGTACATGAAAGAATGAATGGGGCCATGTATCGTGAGATTTTGAGTGCAAACCTCCTTCCATCAGCAAGGGCATTGAAGATGAAACGTGGCTGGGTCTTTCAGCATGACAATGATTCCAAACACACCGCCCGGGCAACGAAGGAGTGGCTTCGTATGATGCATTTCAAGGTCCTGGAGTGGCCTAGCCAGTCTCCAGATCTCAACCCCATAGAAAACCTTTGGAGGGAGTTGAAAGTCTGTGTTACCCAGCGACAGCCCCAAAACATCACTGCTCTAAAGGAGATCTGCATGCAGGAATGGGCCAACATATCAGCAACAATGTGTGACAACCTTGTGAAGACTTACAGAAAACGTTTGACCTCTGTCATTGCCAACAAAGGAAATATAACAAAGTATTGAGATGAACTTTTGATATTTACCAAATACTTATTTTCCACCATAATTTGCAAATAAATTATTTCCAAATCAGACAATGTGATATATATATAAAATCACCAAAAGTTTGGAATAGTATATTACTTTTGCTGTAGATTAAAGTAAAAGTCAGTTGGCATTTACAGAGAGTGGTATGATGTATACTTTATGAATGAGTTTAACCTGTGTATGTCTGAGATCAGGTGATCATATAAAAGCATAACTGCTAGTAAGGAGAAGAACTAGTGTTATCCTTGCCCTGAGATCCTGTATGTACAAGCACCAAACAAACATGCAAGAAATTAATTGGAAACCTATTTAAACAGAGACTTGGTCCAAAGGGATTGTTCCGCATGGCACCTGAATGATATAAATATACATATAAGTGTTCATATAGCATCAGACATGTTTGCTACAGTGTTTTCACCAGCTGTTGTCAAACACAGGCTACAGAGGATTACAACCACTGGAGGAAATATGGCGTCTTGAAGAGATGTGTATTAGACATGTGCCACATTGAATCATTTTTTTCAGACGAATCATTCAGAACGAATATTCGGAAAATGTTTTTGTTAAAACTAATGTAAATGTTAGGAGATATTCAGTATTCGTTTAGTTTAAAATGAATGTAATGTTTTTTTTGTGCAGTCTTTACATCTACATTGTAGCTAAACAAGCATTCATCAAAGCTCATATTTAACCAAAACAAAAAAGAAAATGATTAGCTAAACAAGCTTATTTTTCCAAGCAGATTGTCTCTATGGAGGATATTTGTTCATTTTATGTAAAAAGTGATCTGAGAATGGTATTAAAATATAATTTTGTGTCTAAACATTGGTGCAGCCTGAATCATACTTTAGTGTGCTGGATAGAACGTAAATGTTTTTTTTACTACGGGTGAAAAAGTGTCACATGTAGCTTTTTACTTACCTATAGCACGCTGCGGGGGCCTGGCTAATCCCGACCCTTGCTCACAGAGCTGCGCTAATAGGAGGCTTAGCACAGCGGATCCTAAAGCTTTTGTTAATGGACTGTCTCCTTTAGCGCAGGCTCTGGGATCCGCTGCACTAAGCTTCCTATTTTCGCACCCCTGGGATGTGAAGAAGGGTTTGAATTAGCGCAGCTCCCCCAGTGCGCTATAGGTATTTTACCTTTTAAAGCTAATTGAAATTAAACACCACATTTTATGACTTGTTTAAGGTAACAATGCACCTTATCCCACATTGCAAAACACTTGTCAATGTTATAAGGTTTAAAATGGTAGGACCATAAATCAAGATTGTGGAAGATGTGAATTCACACATTTTTCACTGTTATGTTTCTGTTTTAATGGCAGCAACTTATACCCTTAAAGCGAAAAAGAGGTATGTAGTTTATGTATTGGTTGCCATGTATAAATGGTCAGGTCAGGCTGCCAGCCCTCCCTTATTGCAAAGATCTCTTTTATTTGCCCAAACCTTTTTAAAGTCTCCCAGGCTCCCTTATTTATCTTCTCCCTTATTTTTTTACAATATTATTATATTTCATTTCAAACATTTAAAATTGTAGTACTTGTTTAGGACCAGATTATGAGTGGAGCGCTATTTATCATTCCTGCATCGAGCATTAACTGCGCTTGAAGTAAGATTTTTGAGCGTGTCAGATACTACGCATATTACAAGTTGAAAGTAAAACATTTTTGCTTGCAAGCTAATCCAACATGTGCAAAAAGCCGAACTTACAATATCGCAATTGTGTTAACGTATTCCCCTATAGACTTTAATGGAATGTTACATATAAAATATTAATAAAAATTAATAAACACACTGTAAAATATTCTACATAACCCATAGTATATGGATTATTTGCAGTATGTTTATTAATTTTTAATGATTTATATTAATATTTTATATTTCAATAACGAGTCTTAAGAATACTAAGTTCTTATGTGCGCTAACCCGACCATGTCTAAACTGAGAAACACGATGCGTAAAACGCATATTTTACATTCCTTTATTATTCACATTGTTTTTTTTTTATTATATATATACATCTAATACTGTTCATGTAAAATAATATCTATACCTATATATCTATAAAACCCTTATCACTTGCGTGCAACAATTAGCGCTCCAATTGTAATCTGGCTCTTAGTGTCTTTACTCCCTTAATGCCTTAAATGATAAATAGAATTTACAGATTTTGCAGAAAATCGTTGAATGCATTAAGTTATACTGTGTGAATGAAGAATTTTGTTGTATCAAACTGTATGAGATTGTAAAATAAAGTGTTTTTTTCAGTAACTACTGTATCATTGGTCAATTTCCTATGTGAAATTTGTTGATTCCTTAGTCTCCCATTTTTTTCTTCAAAAAAAGTTGGCAACCCTAGGCCAGGTCCTTTTAAAAATATTAGCAGTATATAGTATGTGTACTGTGCAATTACCTACATGTACCAAGAAATACAAAAATCTGAAAGGAGGCATTCTTCCAATGTAAATGGTATTAAAAAAAAAATAGATGAGTAACAATGGATCATACATCTCAACCATCTCAGATTGGGAGATGCCCTGACTGTCCCTCAAAATCACACCTTCCCAGGGTAAATAACCCCATTTCTGGGGATTCCCCTAACTCCATCCACTACGTGTCCTGACTTTGGCTATGTCCCACCCACCGCACACCAAAAGCTCCAAACTACTGTTGCAGAACCCCCTACCAATGAACGCACTATCCCTCACCTCCCTCTCCTGGAAAGCCTCTGAGATATGTTGGGAGGTAAGATGGAAGCCTCAGGTTTATATTTCATAATGGGCTGCAGAGAAGTTTATACTGAAGTTGGTAGCTGTTATATCTATTTTGACAAAAAATATAGAATCTATTTTGTAAGTGATTTTACCTAGTGTTTCTCTATAAGCAGAAACCTTTTTATATTCTGCTATATTTTATATTCTGCTTGTATATTTTCTAATTTATTTGAGTTATAAGCATTTTATTTCTCATCTTATGAATGCCTTTGATGCTTAGCAAGATTTCTATTGATGTAGATTTTGGATAATTAATTAATTTATTTATTAGCTAGTGTTATGAGGGGGGTATTTTTTTAGAGTGTAATTCACCTTTTAGACCAGCAAATTAAGACTTTTCTTTCAGGGTTGCTATGTTTACTAAAATAAATATGGTATCGTCTTCACCAATGAAATTTCCCTGCATCAAGGGGATGAACATGAAGAGGCAGCTGATCAAGGGTTGGAATTTAGAGAAATATTAGTATGTTTGAGGACATAAAAAAGTTCAGTTTCATTTATTATATTCATACACACTGAAGAGTCATGAGTTTGAAATGAAAACTAATTTTCGTAATAACTCAACATCCCAGTGAGTCAACTCAACATCTAAACAAATGATCTAATAGAAGAGAGTTTCTGTTTCTTAATTACTACATCCATGGGGGTATAAATAGTATTTGCCATATATGTTTTTGTTATGTTCAGCATGGAAACCAAGGTACACAGAAGAATCTAGATGAGAAGGATACAAATGGAAAATGCCTGGAAAATTCAGACAATGCATGAATTGTAGATCACTCACATATTTCCAACGTAATTCAAGCATATTAGTAGAATCACACACTCTGTATTTGCCCATCCTAACTTTTCATGATTTCAACATCCAACATGATAAATAAAATGAATAGACAATTTTATGATACTGTTTGAACAACTATATCCTTGAAGGCACCAGAATATTATTCAGAGTAAAACCAGTAATGATTTACTTATATCAACATGCTCATTATAAAATCTCTGTACATAAACAATATACATAAACAATTTGTTTTAGTTTTTGAAAAACTAATTTATTTGGCAAAATATACACTGTTTCCATTAATAAAAGTTCAAAATATGTTTGTTAGTACATAATGAAAATAAAAAATTCTCAGTATTCGGTATGGCCACAGTTTGCCATAACTGCTTTAACTTTTATTGATTTTACAAGTTTGTGATGAATTTTATAATCCACATTATTACAGTGACCCAGAGATTGTCTAGAGATGTTACAGAGTTTCGTCTTTTCTCTTTTTCCAATGTTCCAAAGGTGTTAAGTGGGACGGAGGTTTGATGACTATGGATGGAAAGCTACGCAAATTAGCTCCCCTTGCCATTTCCTGGAGCTCAGATAAACCTGACACAGCTTTAGTGTGTGTCTAGTAATATTTTACTTCTGGAAAATGAATTATTTTAAATAAAACTTATGCCTGAAGGGATGGCAGCATCTGAAAAATACAGTGCTACTTTTGTTTGGTTAAAGTGTAGTTAATCTTATGCAAGTCAATAACTACAGAATAGGCAAAACATCTCTGTTCCTCAATATATCTTGCCCCATATTTAAATTTTTCCTCACATGGATTTTTTTTATCATTTTGATTTTGCAGCAAACAGGACACTTTTCAAGTCTTCCACTGAAAATCGTCTGTATTGTTTGATCCATGCTAAATGTTTAGATTTGTTGTTGTTGCTTTGTTTTGTTTATGAAGAAGTAATTTAAAGACTGCTGCTCTCTCATGAAAAGTGCCATTTGCCTTTTGAATGTGCTTTTGCTTACTGGGGTAGAATGTTGCTGGTTCAGAACTTCAGATGGAGTTGAATTAGGGATGCAGATACTTTCTTTTCATGTAATGATATTGGATTGTCATACTGATGTTCTGATGGTGTAGTCACTTGAGGTCTTCCTGGTCTTGCTTTGGATGAAAATCATTTTGGTTCAGAAAATATCTTCAGTGTGCATTTGTGAGGGTACCAGGAAGCAGACTGAGACATGAAATGCTAAATGAATCACACTTTTATTAAAAATAACAACATTATAACAAGTCCAAAAGCCAAATGACAAGCCAGAAGTCAAAGCCAGAGTTGGTAGTCAGACAAGACGGGGCCAGGAACACGAAGATCAGCGAAGTCATGAACAAGCCAGGGATCAGGAACCAGAAGGGACGTTAAACAAGCCAGCTCATACACGGTGTCAGGAACACAGGAACTCACAGAGAAGTCAGAGACAAAGCAAGGGCAAAGGCAAACTAGACTGAAGCAGTTAAATAGGAAGTGATGACATCATTCTGGGACTGAAGCCTGTCTCTCTCTGATGATGTTCTCCAGTTTGGTCATAAGAGGGAGCCTGGGAGTAGTGAACAGCATTACACACTCTGCTACAGGCAAGGAGAAAACACAAATATAGTATCTCACAAAAGTGAATACACCGATCACATTTTTGTAAATATTTTATTATATCTTTTCATGTGACAACACTGAAGAAATTACACTTTGCTTCAATGTAAAGTAGTGAGTCTGTATAACAGTGTAAATTTGCTGTCCCCTCAAAGTAACTCAACACAAAGCCATTAATGTCTATACCGTTGGCAACAAAAGTGAGTACACCCCTAAGTGGAAGTCTATTTCTATCTATCTATTGGGTTCTTGTAAAGCGCGGCTATTCACCCGTAAGGGTCTCAAAGCACTTAGGGTTGCAGTTCAGTCGAAGAGCCAGGTCTTGAGGTCCTTTCTGAGCTTAGTTAGGGCGGTAGCTTGTCTAAGGTGCAGCGGGAGGGTGTTCCAAGTCTTGGCAGCCAGGTGAGAGAAAGATCTGCCTCCCGCTGTGGTTTTCCTGATGCGTGGGGATGACAGCGAGGGCTTGGTCGGCCGATCGAAGTTTTCTGGCAGGGGTGTAGAAGGTAACGCGGTGGTTCAAGTATTCGGGACCGATGTTGTGGAGGGCCTTGAATGCGTGGGTGAGAAACTTGAAGGTTATTCTTTTGTTGATGGGGAGCCAGTGCAGGTCCCGCAGGTATTTGGTGATGTGGCATTGACGAGGGATGTCAAGGATTAGTCTGGCCGAGGAGTTCTGGATGCGCTGTAGTCTCTTTTGGAGCTTGATGGTGGTGCTGGCATAGAGTGCGTTACCATAGTCCAGTCGGCTGCTGACGAGGACGTGAGTGACTGTCTTCCTGGTCTCGGTTGGGATCCATTTGAAGATCTTTCACAGCAGGTGAAGTGTGTGGAAGCATGCAGAAGAGTCGGCGTTGATTTGCCGGTCCATGGAGAGCGATGAGTCCAGGATGACGCCTAGATTTTGTGCATGGTTGGAGGGTGTCCGAGGGCTGTGGGCCACCAGGAGTTATTCCACACAGATGTGGTGGGACCGAGGAGGAGGACTTCGGTCTTGTCTGTGTTCAGCTTTAGGCAGTTATAGTTCATCCAGGTGGCGACTGCTGTCAGCCCTTCATGGACGTTTCTCTTGGCGGTGGTGGGGTCACTGGTGAGTGAGATGATTAGCTGGGTGTCATTGGCGTAGGAGACAATGTTGAGGTCGTGTCATCGGGCGATGGCGGAGAGAGGGGCCAAGGAGATGTTAAATAGGGTGGGGCTCAGAGAAGAGCCTTGGGGTACACCGCAGCTGATTTCTGTGGGCTTGGAGGTGAAGGGTGGGAGTCTAACTTTCTGGGTTCTGCCGGTGAGGAAGGAGGTGATCCATTCCTGGGCTTTGTCGCGTATGCCGGCATCGTGTAGTCGGTTGCGGAGGGTGAGGTGGGAGACAGTGTCGAATGCTGCTGAGAGGTCTAGGAGAATGAGGGCGGCAGTCTCTCCTCGGTTGAGTAGGGCGAGGATGTCATCTGTGGCGGCGAGGAGGGTGGTCTCGGTGCTGTGGTTGCTCCTGAAACTGGATTGGGAGCGGTACAGGGTGTGGTTGGCTTCAATGTAGTCAACGAGTTGCACGTTGATGGACTTCTCGATGACTTTGGCCGCAAAGGGGGGCAAAGAGATTGGGCAGTAGTTCTTCGCATCATTGGGGTCAGCCGTGGGTTTTTTCAGTAGGGGTTTTAATTCTGCGTGCTTCCAGTCATCCGGGAAGGTGCCGGTTTCAATAGAGCAGTTGATGGTGCTGCAGAGCTCGGGGGCGATGGTGTCACCCGCTTTGTTGAAAATGTGATGCGGGCATGGGTCCGAGGGTGCTCCGGAGTGGATCGATCTCATGATCCTGATGGTGTCCTCTGTGGTGAGGACACCATCAGGATCCAAATTTGGCCCAATTAGCTATTTTCCCTCCCTGGTGTCATGTGACTTGTTAGTGTTACAAGGTCTCAGGTTTGAATGGGGAGCAGGTGTGTTCTCACTCTCTCTCATACTGGTCACTGGAAGTTCAACATGGCACCTCATGGCAAAGAACTCTCTAAAGTTCTGAAAAAAAAGAATTGTTGCTCTACATAAAGATGGCCTAGGCTATAAGAAGATTGCCAAGAACCTGAAACTGAGCTGCAGCACGATGGGCAAGACCATACAGCGGTTTCACAGGACAGGTTCCACTCAGAACAGGTCTCTAAGCTCCTAAGCTTTAAATTCCTGCTTTTCAAATAAAGATAGCAAGAGAACGAAGAAACATCGATAATAGGAGTAAATTAGAAAGTTGCTTAAAATTGCTGTATATGATTCATTAAAGAAAAAAATTTAGTTTAGTACTTTTTTAAATATTTGAGATTAAACAGCAAGTTGAGTTAAGAATTCCATAGACTTAACAATGGAGTTTTGAGTGAATATATAGGCAAAACAGTTGCACAGATCTGTTTCAAACTTGGTATTTTGATTATCTTCTTGAAAACCGATTACCTTATGTTGGGTCAAAATATGTATGATTATTAGTTTATGTAATATTTGTAAAAAAAACCACACTAACGGCTAGATTTAGAGTTTTGTCAGTAACGACCCGCGTAGCTAACGCTGGCTTTTTTTCCCCCGCACCTTTTAAATACTGCTGGTATTTAGAGTTCACAGAAGGGCTGCGTTAGGCTCCAAAAAGGGAGCATAGAGCATAATTTACCGCCACTGCAACTCTAAATACCAGCGGTGCTTACGGACGCGGCCAGCTTCAAAAACGTGCTCGTGCACGATTCCCCCATAGGAAACAATGGGGCAGTTTGAGCTGAAAAAAAACCTAACACCTGCAAAAAAGCAGCGTTCAGCTCCTAACGCTGCCCCATTGTTTCCTATGGGGAAACACTTCCTATGTCTGCACCTAACACCCTAACATGTACCCCGAGTCTAAACACCCCTAACCTTACACTTATTAACCCCTAATCTGCCACCCCCGCTATCGCTGACACCTGCATATTTTTTTAACACCTAATCTCCCGCTCCGTACACCGCCGCCACATACGTTATTCCTATGTACCCCTAATCTGCTGCCCCTAACACCGCCGACCCCTATATTATATTTATTAAACCCTAATCTGCCGCCCCCAACGTCGCCTCCACCTACCTACACTTCGCCGCTACTATAGTAAAGTTATTAACCCCTAATCCGCCTCACTCCCGCCTCAATAACCCTATAATAAATAGTATTAACCCCTAATCTGCCCTCCCTAACATCACCGACATTATTAACTATTTAATAGCTATTGTACCTGGTTAAAATAAATACAAAGTTGCCTGTAAAATAAGTATTAATCCTAAAATAGCTACAATATAATTATAATTTATATTGTAGCTATATTAGGATTTATTTTACAGGTAAGTATTTAGCTTTAAATAGGAATCATTTATTTAATAAGAGTTAATTTATTTCGTTAGAATAAAATTATATTTAATTTAGGGGGGTGTTAGGGTTAGACTTAGCCTTAGGGGTTAATACATTTATTATAGTAGCGGTGAGGTCCGGTCGGCAGATTAGGGGTTAATACTTGAAGTTAGGTGTCGGTGATGTTAGGGAGGGCAGATTAGGGGTTAATACTATTTATTATAGGGTTATTGAGGCGGGAGTGAGGCGGATTAGGGGTTAATACATTTATTAGAGTAGCGGTGAGGTCCGGTCGGCAGATTAGGGGTTAATAATTGTAGGTAGGTGGAGACGACGTTGGGGGGGGCAGATTAGGGGTTAATAAATATAATATAGGGGTCGGCGGTGTTAGGGGCAGCAGATTAGGGGTACATAGGGATAACGTAGGTTGGGGCGGTGTGCAGTCGGTAGATTAGGGGTTAAAAAAATTTAATAGAGTGGCGGCGATGTGGGGGGGCCTCGGTTTAGGGGTACATAGGTAGTTTATGGGTGTTAGTGTACTTTAGAGCACAGTAGTTAAGAGCTTTATGAACCGGCGTTAGCCCAAAAAGCTCTTAACTCCTGACTTTTTTCTGCGGCTGGAGTTTTGTCGTTAGATTTCTAACGCTCACTTCAGCCACGACTCTAAATACCGGCGTTAGAAAGATCCCATTGAAAAGATAGGATACGCAAATGGCGTAGGGGGATCTGCGGTATGGAAAAGTTGCGGCTGCAAAGTGAGCGTTAGACCCTTTCCTGACTGACTCCAAATACCAGCGGGCGGTAAAAACCAGCGTTAGGAGCCCCTAACGCTGGTTTTGACGGCTAACGCCAAACTCTAAATCTAGGCGTAAGATTTTGAAAACTCCATAGCCCATTTGGGACGCATGCGCAGTGGGTTCTTTTTCTTTGTAGCCTGTCTGTGGGTTCTTTTTTTCCTCTAAACCAGCGATGTTGTCTTGGGGAGCACATTATGGGGCCGATTTGTCCCTGATGCCCCTGTTTCTGCGTGAGCCTTCATGCTGGAAACAGCAGTCTTAAGACCGCTGCTCCTTAACTTGTCCACCTGCTCTGAGGCTGCGGACATTAATCCACCAGATCGCATACAATCGGGTTGATTGACACCCCCTGCTAGCGGCCGATTGGCCACAAATCTGCAGGGGACGGCATTGCACAAGCAGTTAACCAGAACTTGTGCAATGTTAAATGTGCAATGTTAAATGCCGACAGCGTATGCTGCCGGCATTCAGCAATGTCTGTCCGCTGAGCGAATAATGACGTACAGATAGTTTATAAATCTGCCCCTTAGGAGCCGATTTATGAACCTTCTGTCCGACATGATCCGATCAGCGGATCATGTCCGACAGAAATCGCTGAATGCGGTGAGCAATACACACTCCGCATTTGGCATTGCACCAGCCGCTCTTGTGACCTGCTGGGGCAACTCCGCCCCATGCAGATTCACGGCCAATCGGCCACTAGCAGGGGGTGTCAATCAACCCGATCGTATTTGATCGGGTTGATTTCCCACGGTGTCTGTCCGCCTCCTCAGAGCAGTCAGACAGGATATGGAGTTTTTAGACCGCTGCTTCATAACTGGTGTTTCTGCCGAGCCTGAAGGCTCACCAGAAACACGGGCCTTCAATCTCCATACGGAGCTTGATAAATAGGCCCCTTAGGCTCTCTTGTAAATGTTGATCTGTAGATGACAAAAATCTTGTAATAGGGCAAGCGAGAGGATCAGTGTGGCCGCATAAAAATGATGAAGTTTTTCCCCTCAGTGATATAAATGTAAATGGCTATCTTATCCATGTTTAGAGGCCAGTTAGATAAAGCAAGATGGCTGACAGTAATGTGGTGTAACAAAATCTTTTTGTTATACACTGCTGGTAAGAATACCCTGAGAAAGCCATTGTCGTGAGAATGCTACAGACGACAGTATAGTTGGGAAACCTAACTAGTAACCCAAACAACTAAATCCCCAAGATGACAGGTAACATAAAAGACATTATGACTAGTGTTTTGACAATACTGTAATGCACAACAACTTACATTCTGTATTGTGTGCATGTACTAGAGAGATAAACGTTACTGGGCACAAGGAAACTAAAAAGTCAGAAAGCTTCTTATTACCCTCTTCCAAGGTATGCTTGTCTTGTAATTCCAGCTCTGGTTACCACCAAGATTAATTTCAGGGCAAACTGTTTCTGCCACACAACTGTTTGTTGTCAGACAATGTGTCTTTTTTTTAGTAGCAGAAACAATTGATTTAAATGAATGAATATTAATCAGTGTAGTGCCCTGAGGTGACATTCAATCATATAATATAACTTATTAGAATTTAAGTTGTGTTTTGGAGTTTGTTTTGTTATTGCAAGCATGTGTGCAACATATGAAAGGTGAGTGTAAAGAAGACTGCACACAGCAACACCAGTGAACACTGTTAAATTGGTTATTAACCTAAGTGCAGACGATAACTCATGGTTGCTGTCTGCAAAAATATTTTAGTGCAGATAATGATCATGGCCTCTAGTTAACAAGCCGTCAACCGCAAATATGTTCGAATTCCGCAGCGTATTTGTGGCGAGGCTGATTCGCTGTAGTTATCAAGCCCTACAGCCCGGCAAAAGTAGAATTCAGTGACGTAACATACGATCCGCCGGACTTAGTCCGACACAGATCGATGCTTACGTCACTACAGATGTTCTGAACGCAAGTTCGGCACAATCTGACTACTTTTGCTAGTTATCAAATAACTAGAAGGTACGCTTGCCACTATTCCAGCCCAGCGTACCTGGTTTTCAATCTGCCGCCCTGGAGGCGGCGGATCCCATAGGAATCAATGGGAGTCTGACAGCAGCGAAAGCTCATGTTCGCTGCTGCCCGATATCCCATTGATTCTTATGGGAAGTGTCTGCACCTAACACCCTAACATGTACCCTAAGTCTAAACACCCCTAATCTGGCCCCCGTACACCGCCGCCACCTACTTTATACTTATTAACCCCTAAACCGCCGCTCCTGGACCCCGCCACCACCTACATTAAACTTATTAACTCTTAAACCGCCGCCACCTACATTAAACTTATTAACCCCTAAACCGCTGCTCCTGGACCTCGCCGCCACCTACATTAAACTTATTAACCCCTAAACCGCCGCTCCTGGACCCCACCGCAACTATAATAAATATATGAACCCCTAAACCTCCGCTCCCGGACGCCTCCGCCACCTACATTATACCTATTAACCTCTAATCTGCTGCCCCCTATACCGCCGCCACCTTCATAAAGTTATTAACCCCTATCCTGCCGATCCCGGACCTCGCCGCAAATAAATAAATAGTTTAACCCCTAAACCGCCGGAGCCTGCCGCCACCTACATTACATTTATTAACCCCTATCCTGCCCCCCCCACACCGCTGCCACCTACATTACATTGATTAACCCCGAATCTACCCCCCCTACACCGCCGCCACTATATTAAATGAATTAACCCCTAAACTTAAGTCTAACCCTAACCCTAACACCCCCCTAACTTAAATATTATTTAAATTAATCTAAATAAATATTCCTATAATTAAATAAATGAATCCTATTTAAAACTAAATACTTACCTATAAAATAAACCCTAAGATAGCTACAATATAATTAATAATTACATTGTAACTATTTTAGGGTTTATTTTTATTTTACAGTTATTTTTTATTTTTAGTTAATTTTATTAAATGTTAGGTAATTATATTTAATTAATTTAATTTATTTAATGATAGTGTAGTGTTAGGTGTAATTGTAACTTAGTTAGGATTTATTTTACAGGTACTTTTGTAGTTATTTTAGCTAGGTAGCTATTAAATAGTTAATAACTATTTAATAACTATTGTACCTAGTTAAAATAAATACAAAGTTGCCTGTAAAATAAAAATAAACCCTAAAATAGCTACAATGTAATTATTAATTATATTGTAGCTATCTTAGGCCTAGATTTGGAGTTCGGCGGTAAAAGGGCTGTTAACGCTCCGCGGGCTTTTTTCTGGCCGCACCATAAAATTAACTCTGGTATCGAGAGTTCAAACAAATGCTGCGTTAGGCTCCAAAAAAGGAGCGTAGAGCATTTTTACCGCAAATGCAACTCTCGATACCAGAGTTGCTTACGGACGCGGCCGGCCTCAAAAACGTGCTCGTGCACGATTCCCCCATAGGAAACAATGGGGCTGTTTGAGCTGAAAAAAACCTAACACCTGCAAAAAAGCAGCGTTCAGCTCCTAACGCAGCCCCATTGTTTCCTATGGGGAAACACTTCCTACGTCTGCACCTAACACTCTAACATGTACCCCGAGTCTAAACACCCCTAACCTTACACTTATTAACCCCTAATCTGCCGCCCCCGCTATCGCTGACCCCTGCATATTTTTTTAAACCCCTAATCTGCCGCTCCGTAAACCGCCGCCACCTACGTTATCCCTATGTACCCCTAATCTGCTACCCCTAACACCGCCGACCCCTATATTATATTTATTAACCCCTAACCTGCCCCCCACAACGTCTCCGACACCTGCCTACACTTATTAACCCCTAATCTGCCGAGCGGACCTGAGCGCTACTATAATAAAGTTATTAACCCCTAATCCGCCTCACTAACCCTATCATAAATAGTATTAACCCCTAATCTGCCCTCCCTAACATCGCCGACACCTAACTTCAATTATTAACCCCTAATCTTCCGATCGGAGCTCACCGCTATTCTAATAAATGGATTAACCCCTAAAGCTAAGTCTAACCCTAACACTAACACCCCCCTAAGTTAAATATAATATTTATCTAACGAAATAAATTAACTCTTATTAAATAACTTATTTCTATTTAAAGCTAAATACTTACCTGTAAAATAAACCCTAATATAGCTACAATATAAATTATAATTATATTATAGCTATTTTAGGATTAATATTTATTTCTCCAACATAGGTGTGTCCGGTCCACGGCGTCATCCTTACTTGTGGGATATTCTCTTCCCCAACAGGAAATGGCAAAGAGCCCAGCAAAGCTGGTCACATGATCCCTCCTAGGCTCCGCCTTCCCCAGTCATTCTCTTTGCCGTTGTACAGGCAACATCTCCACGGAGATGGCTTAGAGTTTTTTAGTGTTTAACTGTAGTTTTTATTATTCAATCAAGAGTTTGTTATTTTAAAATAGTGCTGGTATGTACTATTTACTCTGAAACAGAAAAGAGATGAAGATTTCTGTTTGTAAGAGGAAAATGATTTTAGCAACCGTTACTAAAATCGATGGCTGTTTCCACACAGGACTGTTGAGAGGAATTAACTTCAGTTGGGGGAACAGTGAGCAGACTTTTGCTGCTTGAGGTATGACACATTCTAACAAGACGATGTAATGCTGGAAGCTGTCATTTTCCCTATGGGATCCGGTAAGCCATTTTTATTACAGAAAGAAAAAAAGGGCTTCACAAGGGCTTTTTAAGACTGTAGACATTTTCTGGGCTAAATCGATTTATATATAAACATATTTTATACTCCATAGCCTTGAGGAATTATTTTAATCTTGGGAATTTTGTAAAATAACCGGCAGGCACTGTATTGGACACCTTATTCTCTAGGGGCTTTCCCTAATCATAGGCAGAGTCTCATTTTCGCGCCTGTATTGCGCACTTGTTTTTGAGAAGCATGACATGCAGATGCATGTGTGAGGAGCTCTGATACATAGAAAAGACTTTCTGAAGGCGTCATTTGGTATCGTATTCCCCTTTGGGCTTGGTTGGGTCTCAGCAAAGCAGATACCAGGGACTGTAAAGGGGTTAAATATAAAAACGGCTCCGGTTCCGTTATTTTAAGGGTTAAAGCTTCCAAATTTGGTGTGCAATACTTTTAAGGCTTTAAGACACTGTGGTGAAATTTTGGTGAATTTTGAACAATTCCTTCATACTTTTTCGCAATTGCAGTAATAAAGTGTGTTCAGTTTAAAATTTAAAGTGACAGTAACGGTTTATTTTAAAACGTTTTTTGTACTTTGTTATCAAGTTTTTGCCTGTTTAACATGTCTGAACTACCAGATAGACTGTGTTCTGAATGTGGGGAAGCCAAGGTTCCTTCTCATTTAAATAGATGTGATTTATGTGACACAAAATTTAGAGAAAATGATGCCCAAGATGATTCCTCAAGTGAGGGGAGTAAGCATGGTACTGCATCATCCCCTCCTTCGTCTACACCAGTCTTGCCCACACAGGAGGCCCCTAGTACATCTAGCGCGCCAATACTCCTTACTATGCAACAATTAACGGCTGTAATGGATAATTCTATCAAAAACATTTTAGCCAAAATGCCCACTTATCAGCGAAAGCGCGACTGCTCTGTTTTAGAAAATACTGAAGAGCATGAGGACGCTGATGATATTGGTTCTGGAGGGCCCCTACACCAGTCTGAGGGGGCCAGGGAGGTTTTGTCTGAGGGAGAAATTTCAGATTCAGGGAAAATTTCTCAACAAGCTGAACCTGATGTGATTACATTTAAATTTAAATTGGAACATCTCCGCGCTCTGCTTAAGGAGGTGTTATCCACTCTGGATGATTGTGAGAATTTGGTCATTCCAGAGAAACTATGTAAAATGGACAAGTTCCTAGAGGTCCCGGGGCCCCCCGAAGCTTTTCCTATACCCAAGCGGGTGGCGGACATTGTAAATAAAGAATGGGAAAGGCCCGGTATACCTTTCGTCCCTCCCCCCATATTTAAAAAATTGTTTCCTATGGTCGACCCTAGAAAGGACTTATGGCAGACAGTCCCCAAGGTCGAGGGGGCGGTTTCTACTCTAAACAAACGCACCACTATACCCATAGAAGATAGTTGTGCTTTCAAAGATCCTATGGATAAAAAATTAGAAGGTTTGCTTAAAAAGATGTTTGTTCAGCAAGGTTACCTTCTACAACCAATTTCATGCATTGTTCCTGTCACTACAGCCGCGTGTTTCTGGTTCGATGAGCTAGAAAAGGCGCTCAATAATAATTCTTCTTCTTATGAGGAGATTATGGACAGAATTCGTGCTCTCAAATTGGCTAATTCTTTCACCCTAGACGCCACTTTGCAATTGGCTAGGTTAGCGGCGAAAAATTCTGGTTTTGCTATTGTGGCGCGCAGAGCGCTTTGGTTAAAATCTTGGTCAGCGGATGCGTCTTCCAAGAACAAATTGCTTAACATTCCTTTCAAGGGGAAAACGCTGTTTGGCCCTGACTTGAAAGAGATTATCTCTGATATCACTGGGGGCAAGGGCCACGCCCTTCCTCAGGATAGGTCTTTCAAGGCCAAAAATAAACCTAATTTTCGTCCCTTTCGCAGAAACGGACCAGCCCCAAGTGCTACGTCCTCTAAGCAAGAGGGTAATACTTCTCAAGCCAAGCCAGCCTGGAGACCAATGCAAGGCTGGAACAAAGGAAAGCAGGCCAAGAAACCTGCCACTGCTACCAAGACAGCATGAGATGTTGGCCCCCGATCCGGGACCGGATCTGGTGGGGGGCAGACTCTCTCTCTTCGCTCAGGCTTGGGCAAGAGATGTTCTGGATCCTTGGGCGCTAGAAATAGTCTCCCAAGGTTATCTTCTGGAATTCAAGGGGCTTCCCCCAAGGGGGAGGTTCCACAGGTCTCAATTGTCTTCAGACCACATAAAAAAACAGGCATTCTTACATTGTGTAGAAGACCTGTTAAAAATGGGAGTGATTCATCCTGTTCCATTAGGAGAACAAGGGATGGGGTTCTACTCCAATCTGTTCGTAGTTCCCAAAAAAGAGGGAACATTCAGACCAATCTTAGATCTCAAGATCCTAAACAAGTTTCTCAAGGTTCCATCGTTCAAAATGGAAACCATTCGAACAATTCTTTCTTCCATCCAGGAAGGTCAATTCATGACCACGGTGGATTTAAAGGATGCGTATCTACATATTCCTATCCACAAGGAACATCATCGGTTCCTAAGGTTCGCATTCCTGGACAAGCATTACCAGTTTGTGGCACTTCCGTTCGGATTAGCCACTGCTCCAAGGATTTTCACAAAGGTACTAGGGTCCCTTCTAGCGGTGCTAAGACCAAGGGGCATTGCAGTAGTACCTTACTTGGACGACATTCTGATTCAAGCGTCGTCCCTTCCTCAAGCAAAGGCTCACACGGACATTGTCCTGGCCTTTCTCAGATCTCACGGATGGAAAGTGAACGTAGAAAAGAGTTCTCTATCTCCGTCAACAAGGGTTCCCTTCTTGGGAACAATAATAGACTCCTTAGAAATGAGGATTTTTCTGACAGAGGCCAGAAAATCAAAACTTCTAAACTCTTGTCAAATACTTCATTCTGTTCCTCTTCCTTCCATAGCGCAGTGCATGGAAGTAATAGGTTTGATGGTAGCGGCAATGGACATAGTTCCTTTTGCGCGCATTCATCTAAGACCATTACAACTGTGCATGCTCAGTCAGTGGAATGGGGACTATACAGACTTGTCTCCGACGATACAAGTAAATCAGAGGACCAGAGATTCACTCCGTTGGTGGCTGTCCCTGGACAATCTGTCACAGGGGATGAGCTTCCGCAGACCAGAGTGGGTCATTGTCACGACCGACGCCAGTCTGGTGGGCTGGGGCGCGGTCTGGGGACCCCTGAAAGCTCAGGGTCTTTGGTCTCGGGAAGAATCTCTTCTACCGATAAATATTCTGGAGCTGAGAGCGATACTCAATGCTCTCAAGGCTTGGCCTCAGCTAGCAAAGGCCAAGTTCATACGGTTTCAATCAGACAACATGACGACTGTTGCGTACATCAACCATCAGGGGGGAACAAGGAGTTCCCTGGCGATGGAAGAAGTGACCAAAATCATTCAATGGGCGGAGACTCACTCCTGCCACTTGTCTGCAATCCACATCCCAGGAGTGGAAAATTGGGAAGCGGATTTTCTGAGTCGTCAGACATTTCATCCGGGGGAGTGGGAACTCCATCCGGAAATATTTGCCCAAATTACTCAATTGTGGGGCATTCTAGACATGGATCTGATGGCCTCTCGTCAGAACTTCAAGGTTCCTTGCTACGGGTCCAGATCCAGGGATCCCAAGGCGACTCTAGTAGATGCACTAGTAGCACCTTGGACCTTCAAACTAGCTTATGTATTCCCGCCGTTTCCTCTCATCCCCAGGCTGGTAGCCAGGATCAATCAGGAGAGGGCATCGGTGATCTTGATAGCTCCTGCATGGCCACGCAGGACTTGGTATGCAGACCTGGTGAATATGTCATCGGCTCCACCATGGAAGCTACCTTTGAGACGGGACCTTCTTGTTCAAGGTCCGTTCGAACATCCGAATCTGGTCTCACTCCAACTGACTGCTTGGAGATTGAACGCTTGATCTTATCAAAGCGAGGGTTCTCAGATTCTGTTATTGATACTCTTGTTCAGGCCAGAAAGCCTGTAACTAGAAAAATTTACCACAAAATATGGAAAAAATATATCTGTTGGTGTGAATCTAAAGGATTCCCTTGGGACAAGGTAAAAATTCCTAAGATTCTATCCTTTCTTCAAGAAGGTTTGGAGAAAGGATTATCTGCAAGTTCCTTGAAGGGACAGATTTCTGCCTTGTCTGTGTTACTTCACAAAAAGCTGGCAGCTGTGCCAGATGTTCAAGCCTTTGTTCAGGCTCTGGTTAGAATCAAGCCTGTTTACAACCCTTTGACTCCTCCTTGGAGTCTCAATTTAGTTCTTTCAGTTCTTCAGGGGGTTCCGTTTGAACCCTTACATTCCGTTGATATTAAGTTATTATCTTGGAAAGTTTTGTTTTTGGTTGCAATTTCTTCTGCTAGAAGAGTTTCAGAATTATCTGCTCTGCAGTGTTCTCCTCCTTATCTGGTGTTCCATGCAGATAAGGTGGTTTTACGTACTAAACCTGGTTTTCTTCCGAAAGTTGTTTCTAACAAAAACATTAACCAGGAGATAGTCGTGCCTTCTTTGTGTCCGAATCCAGTTTCAAAGAAGGAACGTTTGTTGCACAATTTGGATGTTGTTCGTGCTCTAAAATTCTATTTAGATGCTACAAAGGATTTTAGACAAACATCTTCCTTGTTTGTTGTTTATTCTGGTAAAAGGAGAGGTCAAAAAGCAACTTCTACCTCTCTCTCTTTTTGGATTAAAAGCATCATCAGATTGGCTTATGAGACTGCCGGACGGCAGCCTCCTGAAAGAATCACAGCTCATTCCACTAGGGCTGTGGCTTCCACATGGGCCTTCAAGAACGAGGCTTCTGTTGATCAGATATGTAAGGCAGCGACTTGGTCTTCACTGCACACTTTTACTAAATTTTACAAGTTTGATACTTTTGCTTCTTCTGAGGCTATTTTTGGGAGAAAGGTTTTGCAAGCCGTGGTGCCTTCCATTTAGGTGACCTGATTTGCTCCCTCCCTTCATCCGTGTCCTAAAGCTTTGGTATTGGTTCCCACAAGTAAGGATGACGCCGTGGACCGGACACACCTATGTTGGAGAAAACAGAATTTTTGTTTACCTGATAAATTACTTTCTCCAACGGTGTGTCGGGCCCACGGCCCGCCCTGGTTTTTTAATCAGGTCTGATAATTTATTTTCTTTAACTACAGTCACCACGGTATCATATGGTTTCTCCTATGCAAATATTCCTCCTTTACGTCGGTCGAATGACTGGGGAAGGCGGAGCCTAGGAGGGATCATGTGACCAGCTTTGCTGGGCTCTTTGCCATTTCCTGTTGGGGAAGAGAATATCCCACAAGTAAGGATGACGCCGTGGACCGGACACACCGTTGGAGAAAGTAATTTATCAGGTAAACATAAATTCTGTTTTTACAGGCAACTTTGTAATTATTTTAACCAGGTACAATAGCTATTAAATAGTTAAGAACTATTTAATAGTTACCTAGTTAAAATAATAACAAATTTACCTGTAAAATAAATCCTAACCTAAGATATAATTAAACCTAACACTACCCTATCAATAAAATAATTAAATAAACTACCTACAATTACCTACAATTAACCTAACACTACACTATCAATAAATTAATTAAACACAATTCCTACAAATAAATACAATTAAATAAACTAGCTAAAGTACAAAAAATAAAAAAGAACTAAGTTACAGAAAATAAAAAAATATTTACAAACATAAGAAAAATATTACAACAATTTTAAACTAATTACACCTACTCTAAGCCCCCTAATAAAATAACAAAGCCCCCCAAAATAAAAAATTCCCTACCCTATTCTAAATTAAAAAAGTTACAAGCTCTTTTACCTTACCAGCCCTGAACAGGGCCCTTTGCGGGGCATGCCCCAAGAATTTCAGCTCTTTTGCCTGTAAAAAAAAACATACAATACCCCCCCCCCAACATTACAACCCACCACCCACATACCCCTAATCTAACCCAAACCCCCTTAAAGAAACCTAACACTAAGCCCCTGAAGATCTTCCTACCTTGTCTTCACCATACCAGGTTCACCGATCCGTCCTGGCTCCAACATCTTCATCCAACCCAAGCGGGGGTTGGCGATCCATAATCCGGTCCAGAAGAGGCTCCAAAGTCTTCCTCCTATCCGGCAAGAAGAGGACATCCGGACCGGCAAACATCTTCTCCAAGCGGCATCTTCGATCTTCTTCCATCCGGAGCGAAGCGGCAGGATCCTGAAGACATCCAGCGCGGAACATCCATCCGGACCGACGACTGAACGACGAATGACTGTTCCTTTAAGGGACGTCATCCAAGATGGCGTCCCTCGAATTCCGATTGGCTGATAGGATTCTATCAGCCAATCGGAATTAAGGTAGGAATTTTCTGATTGGCTGATGGAATCAGCCAATCAGAATCTAGTTCAATCCGATTGGCCGATCCAATCAGCCAATCAGATTGAGCTCGCATTCTATTGGCTGATCGGAACAGCCAATAGAATGCGAGCTCAATCTGATTGGCTCATTGGATCAGCCAATCGGATTGAACTTGATTCTGATTGGCTGATTCCATCAGCCAATCAGAAAATTCCTACCTTAATTCCGATTGGCTGATAGAATCCTATCAGCCAATCGGAATTCGAGGGACGCCATCTTGGATGACGTCCCTTAAAGGAACAGTCATTCGTCGTTCAGTCGTCGGTCCGGATGGATGTTCCGCGCTGGATGTCTTCAGGATCCTGCCGCTTCGCTCCGGATGGAAGAAGATCGAAGATGCCGCTTGGAGAAGATGTTTGCCGGTCCGGATGTCCTCTTCTTGCCGGATAGGAGGAAGACTTTGGAGCCTCTTCTGGACCGGATTATGGATCGCCAACCCCCGCTTGGGTTGGATGAAGATGTTGGAGCCAGGACGGATCGGTGAACCTGGTATGGTGAAGACAAGGTAGGAAGATCTTCAGGGGCTTAGTGTTAGGTTTCTTTAAGGGGGTTTGGGTTAGATTAGGGGTATGTGGGTGGTGGGTTGTAATGTTGGGGGGGGGGTATTGTATGTTTTTTTTTACAGGCAAAAGAGCTGAAATTCTTGGGGCATGCCCCGCAAAGGGCCCTGTTCAGGGCTGGTAAGGTAAAAGAGCTTGTAACTTTTTTAATTTAGAATAGGGTAGGGAATTTTTTATTTTGGGGGGCTTTGTTATTTTATTAGGGGGCTTAGAGTAGGTGTAATTAGTTTAAAATTGTTGTAATATTTTTCTTATGTTTGTAAATATTTTTTTATTTTCTGTAACTTAGTTCTTTTTTATTTTTTGTACTTTAGCTAGTTTATTTAATTGTATTTATTTGTAGGAATTGTGTTTAATTAATTTATTGATAGTGTAGTGTTAGGTTAATTGTAGGTAATTGTAGGTAGTTTATTTAATTATTTTATTGATAGGGTAGTGTTAGTTTTAATTATAACTTAGGTTAGGATTTATTTTACAGGTAAATTTGTTATTATTTTAACTAGGTAACTATTAAATAGTTCTTAACTATTTAATAGCTATTGTACCTGGTTAAAATAATTACAAAGTTGCCTGTAAAATAAATATTAATCCTAAAATAGCTATAATATAATTATAATTTATATTGTAGCTATATTAGGATTTATTTTACAGGTAAGTATTTAGCTTTAAATAGGAATAATTTATTTAATAAGAGTTAATTTATTTCGTTAGATTTAAATTATATTTAATTTAGGGGGGTGTTAGTGTTAGGGTTAGACTTAGCTTTAGGGGTTAATACATTTATTAGAATAGCGGTGAGCTCCGGTCGGCAGATTAGGGGTTAATAATTGAAGTTAGGTGTCGGCGATGTTAGGGAGGGCAGATTAGGGGTTAATACTATTTATGATAGGGTTAGTGAGGCGGGTTAGGGGTTAATAACTTTATTATAGTAGCGCTCAGGTCCGCTCGGCAGATTAGGGGTTAATAAGTGTAGGCAGGTGTCGGCGACGTTGAGGGGGGCAGATTAGGGGTTAATAAATATAATATAGGGGTCAGCGATGTTAGGGGTAGCAGATTAGGGGTACATAGGGATAACGTAGGTGGCGGCGATTTGCGGTCGGAAGATTAGGGGTTAATTATTTTAAGTAGCTTGCGGCGACGTTGTGGGGGGCAAGTTAGGGGTTAAGAAATATAATATAGGGGTCGGCGGGGTTAGGGGCAGCAGATTAGGGGTACATAAGTATAACGTAGGTGGCGGTCGGCAGATTAGGGGTTAAAAATTTAAATAGAGTGGCGGCGATGTGGGGGGACCTCGGTTTAGGGGTACATAGGTAGTTTATGGGTGTTAGTGTACTTTAGGGTACAGTAGTTAAGAGCTTTATAAACCGGCGTTAGCCAGAAAGCTCTTAACTCCTGCTATTTTCAGGCGGCTGGAATTTTGTCGTTAGAGTTCTAACGCTCACTTCAGAAACGACTCTAAATACCAGCGTTAGAAAGATCCCATTGAAAAGATAGGCTACGCAAATGGCGTAGGGGGATCTGCGGTATGGAAAAGTCGCGGCTGAAAAGTGAGCGTTAGACCCTTTAATCACTGACTCCAAATACCAGCGGGCGGCCAAAACCAGCGTTAGGAGCCTCTAACGCTGGTTTTGACGGCTACCGCCGAACTCCAAATCTAGGCCTGAGGGTTTATTTTATAGGTAAGTATTTAGTTTTAAATAGGATTAATTTATTTAATTATAGGAATATTTATTTAGATTAATTTAAATAATATTTAAGTTAGGGGGGTGTTAGGGTTAGACTTAGGTTTAGGGGTTAATTCATTTAATATAGTGGCGGCGGTGTAGGTAGTGGCGGCGGTGTAGGGGGGGTAGATTAGGGGGTTAATCAATGTAATGTAGGTGGCGGCGGTGTAGGGGGGGCAGGATAGGGGTTAATAAATATAATGAAGGTGGCGGCGGGCTCCGGGTGCGGCGGTTTAGGGGTAAACAATTAATTTATTTGCGGCGGGGTCCGGGATCGGCAGGATAGGGGTTAATAACTTTATGTAGGTGGCGGCGGTATAGGAGGAGGAATATTAGGGGTTAATAGGTATAATGTAGGTGGCGGCGGGGTCCGGGAGCGGCAGTTTAGGGGTTAGTATATTTATTATAGTTGCGGCGGGGTCCGGGAGCGGCGGTTTAGGGGTTAATATATTTATTATAGTTACTTCGGGGTCCAGGAGCGGCGGTTTAGGGGTTAATAGGTTTATTTAGGTGTGGGGGGGCTCCGGGAGCGGCGATTTAGGGGGTATAACAGTATAGTATAGTGTGGGTGCTTAGTTACAGGCTAGCAAGAAAGTTGCGAAGAAGCCAATGAGCAGCAAGATCGATGACTGTTAGTTAACAACAGTCCGCTGCTCATCGCTCCATACTTGGTGCGCGGCTTCTTGACAGCTTTCTTGATAACTTTGGCGAACGTATTCAGGTCCGGGCGGTGATGTTAGGCGAGCTTAGGCGAGCGTATTGGGCCGGCGAATGCAGGTAAATACGGAGCTTCATAACTAGAGGCCCATATGTCATTATCCTGCTATCCAAAGAAGAATCTAGCGCGGCTCAAAAACAACAGCTTTATTAAATTTAAAAGAAAAACCAACGTGGGCTATACAGCATACAAAAAAATTAAAAGCACAAACTTATTAGAGTGACACACATCCCAACAAAACACGTGTATCTGAATTACCCCATACTCATTATCCTGCTATCCCATTGCTAATTCTAAACCTATCTATGTTTACTATTTAACAAATAATACCAAGAGAATTAAGCCATTTTAATAATAGTATTTAATTGGAAAGTTGATCAAAGGGGCAGTAAAGTTAAAATTAAGCTTTCATGATATAGATAGAGCATGCAATTTTAGACAACTTCCTAATTTTCTTCTGTTACCTAATTTGCTTTGTTCTCTTGATATCCTTTTTTTAAAAGCATACCTAGGTAGGCTCGGGAACAGCAGTGCACTACTGGGAGCTAGCTGCTGATTGGTGCTGCAAATATATGCCTCTTCTTATTGGTTAGCCGAATATATGTTCAGCTAGCTCCCGGTATTGCATTGCTGGTCCTTTAACAATGAATAACATAAAAATTAAGCTAATTTAATAATAGAAGTTAATAAGAAAATTGTTTAAAATTGTATGTTGTGGCTGAATCACAAAAGAAAATTTCTGGGGTTAATGTCCCTTTAAAATTGCCGCTCTGGGCCTGATATGCAAAACCTCTCTGCCATGAAGAGGAATCACACAAAATCTTTGGGATTTGTTTAGACCTTGTATTGTAATGTAGCAGTCTCTGTTTCACATTAAGAACACTACACAGCAACATAAACACTGATCAATGTGTTTCTAAATCTCTATAAGGGCCTCGCCGCATGAATACCATGCATTCTTATCCTAAAATGCATATTTGTAATATATAAAGCTAATCTTTATTTTTTTTATTAAAGGCACAAAGTAGTTTAAGTTCATCAATGCTTTCCATGATAAATTTGAATTTTCAGATGCCCACATCTTTGGCCTGGAATGACATATCTTTCAGTTATAGCCGGACTGGGAATCACTACAAAACTAGAAAATTTGAAGTTATTCAATTAAAGGGCCAGTGTACACTAAATTTATGGATCAATATACCAGTAGGTAAATGCTTTAACTAACTAAACTATATCTATATACATTTTGAAAAACAATGCATTTATTAAATTGTACCTTTTTATCTCCTGCTCCTGAAATTATTCTGGATGGTACTGGCACTCCCCAATGAAAGAGCTGAGCTGTGCTTAATGCTAGCATGCCCACTCTCCAATCGTATGCCATATGCAAGTCCACTGGTCTGTGCAAGAAGCCCTGGAATGTGAAGCATAGTCTTCAATTAACATGCTGTAGGATCTCCACTTTGCCGACTTTCTTGTTCAGAGGTATGGTGGGTACCAGCCTCTTCAGCCGGCTGTAGCAATCATTCATATCATATTGTAGGCACATGGAGTCCTCTTCTTCCACCTTGTAGCGAGCTACACCAAGGCTGTGCTCAGACAGTCAATGAAGTGCCAGACCCCCGCATACACCGGCAGGTACTGAGCTTTTCTTACTCTGTGGACGGACTGGGCTCAATTCTTTCATTGCACAAAACAAATAGCAGGCTCGTGTGTATAGGTTCTGCACCAGTCGTCTATCCTGCAGCCTTACAGCAGCAGATATAGAGCATGCAAATAGAAATCCAATTAGGAATAAAGAAAAAATGCTGTCGGCATTTATCGATGTGAGGCGGACATGCGGCAATACGCTCTCCGCATTCAGCATTGCACCAGCAGCTCTTGTGAACTGCTGGTGCAACGCCGCCCCCTGCAGATTCGCAGCCAATCGGCCGCTAGCATGGGTGTGTGAATCAACCCGATCGTATTCGATCGAGTTGAATTGCGACAATGTCTGTCCACCTCCTCAGAGCAGGCGGACAGGTTATGGAGCAGCGGTCTTTAGACCGCTGCTTCATAACTAGTGTTTCTGGCGAGCCTGAAGGCTTGCCAGAAACACGGGCCCTCAAGCTCCATACGGAGCTTGATAGATATGCCCCACAGCCTAGTCAAAATTAAACGCCTCTTATCATAGTGCATTTTGACAGTTTTTCACAGTATTGTGTTCACTCCCATGGAGTAATTTATGAGTCAGCACTGATTGGCTAAAGTGCAAGTCTGTCAAAAGAACTGAGATAAGGGGCAGTCTGCAGAGACTTAGATACAAGGAAATCACAGAAGTAAAACGTGTATTAATATAACAGTGTTGGTTCTGCAATAACTGGGGAATGGATAACAAAGGAATTATCTATATTTTTAAACAATAAACATTTTCAAGTAGACTGTCCCTTTAAGTATAAAAACAATTACAAATTAAATACAAATTTGTAAACAACCAGGTGAAACACATACATTAGAGCTAGGTTACAAGTGGAGCTCAAATGAATGCTCTGGCTTGAGCGTTAATTGCGCTAGAAGTAAGATTTTTGCACTTATTTGAAAGTTGAAAGTAAAACTTATTTGAGTTGAAAGTAAACTGTCTTCGCTCTCGCACTAACCCAACAAGTGCAAAAATCCAAAGTTAGAATATTGTGTGCACGTTCACGTATTCCCCTATAGAAGTCAATGGAGAAAAAAAAGTGGATAAAAAACCTTACACCTCACTCTCGCACTAACCCAATTGCATAAATCTCATTTGCGCTAATCCAACATAAAAATAGGAATATTGCACAATCCAATGTTATGTACATAGCAGAATATGTTCTATTTATTCATACATAAATATTTCTACATATATCTGATGTTTTTTGGTAAAATATATATCTATACCTATATATGTATATATATATATATATATATATATATATATATATATATATATATATATATATATTTATATTTAATTTTGCCAGCTTAAGGTAGTAATATTTTTGCTATTATTAAGTAATAATATTAAGTAATAATTAGGCCCCTTTATGAATCATGTGGTGACCCAATTAGTGCACAGTAATCTAAATAAAGTAATTTGTACAATTAGAGAGTAGCCAGTAGATTATAGCCAGCACAAACTTATTTCCAGCTAATTACTCCACATACTGTGTCATAATGAAGAGAGACACACCAAGTGTCAAATAGATACATCTGACAATCTAAAATATAAAGAACAAAGACTCAGTGCAAATACTGGGGTACCCCAAAGCCTTATTTTGTATATAAATCATGCATTACCTTTAAATTAGAATGCAATTCTATATGGCATGTATAGGGTATAATTATAACCTGAATATTAATCCATATGAGCGGACTTGTAAAGACATAGTTGTTAAAATGTCCCAGGGTGAAAATGCAATTAAGCAACCTTTTCAAAGTACAGTCCTTTAAATATACAATTCAAGAGCTCTTTTTCAAGGATTCACAGTCCCGTAAGGAAAGACAGCCAGTCAGGGAGTCGTCAGTATAACAGTTTTATCTCACCAATTCTTAAAGCGTCTCCTCCGGTTCTTAGCCTCCGGCTATTTTACCACACTTGGTTTAATCACGCCTCCGGACCTGGATGTTTGGAACTCTGTTACTCTGTTGCACAATATATGGGATACAATAACCGCTGAACAAGTGCCTAAACCGGTTACATTTAACTTGAGACGCCTGAAGTATTCAAAACTTCTGAAGGACGGCGTGGAGAGCCGACTGCAAGGGATTAATGCGCAGTATCCAACTATAAGGTTGACGGCGTTCACAGCCGACTGCAGCACAAGGATCCGGAGGCGTGATTAAACCAAGTGTGGTAAAATAGCCGGAGGCTAAGAACCGGAGGAGACGCTTTAAGAATTGGTGAGATAAAACTGTTATACTGACGACTCCCTGACTGGCTGTCTTTCCTTACGGGACTGTGAATCCTTGAAAAAGAGCTCTTGAATTGTATATTTAAAGGACTGTACTTTGAAAAGGTTGCTTAATTGCATTTTCACCCTGGGACATTTTAACAACTATGTCTTTACAAGTCCGCTCATATGGATTAATATTCAGGTTATAATTATACCCTATACATGCCATATAGAATTGCATTCTTATTTAAAGCCGGTAATGCATGATTTATATATAAAATAAGGCTTTGGGGTACCCCAGTATTTGCACTGAGTCTTTGTTCTTTATATTTTATATTTTCAGATGTATCTATTTGATGCTATATAAAAGGAAATTGTTTGATCGCTGACTTGGTGTGTCTCTCTTCATTATGACACAGTATGTGGAGTAATTAGCTGGAAATAAGTTTTGGCTATAATCTACTGGCTACTCTCTAATTGTACATTTATATATATATATATATATATATATATATATATATATATATATATATATATATATATATATATATATATATATATATATATATACTGTGTATATATATATATATATATATATATATATATACTGTGTGTATATATATATATATATACTGTGTGTATATATATATATATATATATATATACTGTACATATATACCAAGATTTAAATTAGAGGGAAAAAGTGTGGCATATACTCAGGACAAGACGGTATATAGGAATGTCTATAAATACATAGAACATATTCCACTATGTGCAGAACATTGGAATGTCGAATATTTACACTAAGTACAAAATTAAAACCTTTATTAAAAATGAATATTGCATAAAAATATACATACTTTGTCCTGATGAAATCATTTGACAAAGGGACCGGACCGGTGCCCGAAACGTCATGAGCTTTTAATTATGGAATAAATATTTTTTGCTTACTTGAAAAGTCCACTGAGTGCTTTCTAAACTTTGGGATTAGGATTTACTCTGTTAGCACCTTGGCAATTGTATCGATGAGGAGTGCATACTTTTGGAGATAAATATATATGTAATTAAATACATATATACACATATAAATACATAAATACATATGTATACTGAAATTAGGCATGGCCCCTTTAAATTAAAGGGCCACTGTAAGTAAATATTTTCTATGCCTGTTACTAACTAACTACCCCAAATACGCTTTTTATCAATAGCATTTCATTAACATATCTCTACCGTATATCAGAAATCTTGTCTGCAAATTTAATTGTTTTCCAAACCCACTCCGTGAGTATCCTTTGCTCTGTACCAATTCGTTTACAATACCTAGGTTTCAAAATGGCGCTTTAAACACAAAGTTATTGGTTTAAGTATTTTGAACATGCAGTGCTGGAAATAGTGGGCAGGATAACGTGACATCATCGGCGAATAAAAGATATAACTTTTAGAACGTTATGAAACTTCGTTTTGGAGAAAATATAGGTCAGTAGGTTTTAATTATTGTTTATTAACTTCAATATGTTAGTTGTTTAGCTTAAAAATGATAACAGAAAGTAATCCTTTAAGGAAACCATCAGCTGCTGTTGAAGGCAGGCTTCTGCGTTCCTCCACGTGGAGGCCCTTGCTCAGGATACTAGTCAGGTAAGTGCCTGACAGGTTGAAAGAAAACAGAAGTCCATCGACTTCAACCTATAAAGAGCCTATCTAATTCACAATAAATAAACTGTTGATTGGGTCATCTGTATAAATTTATGTTCATTTAACACAGGCAATTATATATCTGAATTCTGTTTTACCCAGAAATGTATCTAAGCCATTTTTAAATGTATCTAGGGTATTGGCATTCACTACCTCATTAACCCCTTAACAACCAAGGACATGCCAGACACGTCCTACAGAAAACGGTCATTAACGACCAAGGACGTGCCTGGCACAACTTCTGGGGTTTCAAGCACTGGAAGCGATTGTGATCTCTTCCAGCCGCTTTCAGGGTATGGCAGCGATTCCTCAATATTGAGGCATCATGCAATACCCTTTTTTTAAGCAAACCGATGCAGAGGGGGCCACTCTGTGGCCATTTCTGCATCGGCCAGTGATGGTGCCGACCGTTGGTGGCGTGGGAGGGATACGAGGGAGGCGGGTGGGCGGCCCATCGCTGGATCAGTTCCGGCAAGCAGGGATTCGGCAGTGCGTGTGAGGGGAGCGTGCAAGGGGCGGGATCGCACGAAGGGGAGGGAGCGCTATTAACTGCTGTGTAAGGGAAGGAGGGAGAGGGAGGGGGAATAAGAAATAAGTGTTAGGAAAGGGATCTGGGAGGGGGAGGGGGAAGGGTATTGAGGGGGGGCAGCTACAATACAGACAAATGGGGAATTCTATTGATTTATTTTAAAAAAAGCCAAATTATTTAGCAAACTGGGTACTGGAAGACAGCTGCCAGTACCCAAGATGGCAGCAAATAGGTAGATGGGGGAGGAAATAGCTGTTTGGGGGGGATCAGGGAGGTTGGGGGCTAAGGGGCGATTCAACACTGCAATATATATATATATATATATATATATATATACTGTGTATATATATATATATATATATATATATATATATATATATATATATATATATATATAAAGAAAAAAAATATTTAAAAAAAAAAAAAATTATATCAGGTGGGAGGCTGATCTCTACACTAAAGCTAAAATTAACGCTACAAGCTACCTAATTAACCCCTTCACTGCTGGGCATAATGCAAGTGTTACCAAAAAGCATTGCCAAAGCCATATATGTCTGCTATTTCTGAGCAAAGGGGATCCCTGAGAAGCATTTACAACCATTTGTGCCATAATTGCACAAGCTTTTTGTAAATAATTTCAGTGAGAAACCTAAAGTTAGTGAAAAAGTTAACAATTTTTTTTTTATTTGATCGCAGCATGGCGGTGAAATGGTGGCATTAAATATATCAAAATGGGCCTAGATCAATACTTTGGGCTATCTACTAAAATATATATATATATATACATGTGAAGGGTTATTCATGGATTCCTGACAGATATCAGTGTTACAATGTAACTATCTTATCTTATTTTGAAAAAAAAAATGGGTTGGAAATAGCAAAGTGCTACTTGTACTTATTGCCCTATAACTTCCAAAAAATGCAAAGAACATGTAAACATTGAGTATTTCTAAACTCAGGAGAAAATGTAGAAACTATTTAGCTTGGGAGTTTTTTGGTAGTTGTAGATGTGTAATAGATTTTGGGGGTCAAAGTTAGAAAAAGTGTGTTTTTTTCAAAAATGTTCACCATATTTTATATTTTTTTTATAGTAAATTATAAGATATGAGGAAAATAATGGTATATTTAGAAAGTCCGTTTAATGGCGAGAAAAACAGTATATAATATGTGTGGGTACAGTAAATGAGTAAGAGGAAAAAATGTTTTGAGCTTATTGGGTTGCGCTCGTATTAAAAGTAAACTGTTTTCGATTGTGCGCTAACCCAATGCATGTAATAAGCTGAACTTAGAATATCACAAGCGAAATAACATATTGCCCAATAGACGTCAATAGAGCAAATAAAAGGGAAAAATCACGCTACACCCGCACAACATGATCACATATTCTCAAGTGCGCTAACCCGGCATAAAAATATGAATATTTTCCATTCCTGTTCTTCACATAGCAAAATATGTTCTATTTATTCATAAATACATATTTGTACATATATATGATGATATTTTGGTAAAAAAAAAATATATATATATATATATATATATATATATATATAGATCCAGAGTACCAGCACTCACTATTTGGTAGTCCAACGCCGGGGTGCTCTCAGAATATCCATATAGAAAGTCAAAACAAATAGAGGCACTCTCCGTGTGCAAAAGTGTTTATATATATATATATATATATATATATATATATATACACACAATCACTGGATGTTACCCACGGCTGGCAGCCGTAAATCCTGGGATATCCAAAAAGCAGGCAGACACAGGATTTCCTCAATCGCTTTTATTCAGCAAGGAAAGGCTAATTTCCAAAAGTTTCGGCTCTCGCAATAAAGGTGATTGAGGAAATCCTGTGTCTGCCTGCTTTTTTGGATATCCAAGGATTCACGGCGGCCAGCCGTGGGTAACATCCAGTGATCGTGTATACATATTTTCTGCAGAGCACCAGGTGTTTGAACTGTTGGAGTGTGCCGTGTCCCTGCATCTATCTATCTATCTATCTTTCTATCTATCTATACATGATTATATATAGGTATATATATATATATATATATATATATATATATATATATATATATGTATATAGGAATAGCTATTTATTATCATTGGAATTACTTTCAACTTGTAATATGAGCAAAAAATCCGACGTGCGCAGACACCCGCGATAAACCCCTTTTCGCTTGTGCGTAACTGTTAGCGCTCCACTCATAATCTGGCCCTAAATAAAATAAATAAGAAGTTCAACAAATTGATTGATCTTATAGTGAAAATTACATCTCCTGTAGCCTTAAAGTTTGACCTATTGTCACAAACAATTTCCTTGGAATAAACAAAGTTTTAACCAACTCTGAATATGGGCCTTGAATATATTTGTATAAAACATATCACCTCTCTATCTCCTTTTTTCTAAAGGCCCAATTTGGCTAATGCCTCCTAATAGTTTAAATCCTCCATTACCCTTTATAGTTTTGAGGCCCTTCTGAAATGTAATTTTTTTAAAACCGGTCCCCAAAACTGCACTCCATACTCAAGGTGAAGTCTTACCAGGGATTTATATGTCCACATAATTTGTTTTCCTTTTCCTCCTCTGTTTTGCTAAGTCTAGTCCCATTTAAATAATAGGTAGCCTGTATATTTTTACTTCCAAATGTAGAAGCTTACATAAAATCTTATCTGCCATTTATTAGCCTGTTCTTCCAAACTTCGTAAATACAATGGTAAAGCAATTACATCCTGCATTGACCTAATCTAGTTACACAACTTTTTCTAATTGTTCAAAATGTCCTTTTTAAAATTGGTCCCCGGAACTACAATTCATACTCAAGATGAGGTCTAAGCAGGGATTTATACAGTGACAGGATTATGCTTTCTTCCCTTGTAGCAATGCCTCTTTTAATACATGCTAGTATCTTATTAGTGTTTGTTGCCGGTGTATTGCACAATCATTCTTAGCTTGTTATCTATAAGTATGAATACATTCCTATTGCTAAGTATAGACCTATTTAAATAATAGGTAGCCTGCATATTTTACTTACAAAATGTAAAAACTTACATTTACCAGTTATTAAATCTCATTTGCCATTTATCAGACCATACTTCCAATGTTTGTAAATCCCCTTGCAAATTAATTACATCCTGCTCTTACCTAATCACCTTACACAACTTTGTATAATTTGCAAAAATAGAGCTGTTGCTATGTAAAGCTTCCCCCAAGTCATTAATAAAAATATTAAAAAGAACAGTGTCCAGTATTGATCCTTGAATGACCTCACTAATTACTTGTCCAATATTGTGTCTCACTACTTAATGCGCTTAAATTTTCCTTTTTTAGATTTTTTGCCATTTATATACTTAAAGAACATTTTAGAGTTTGTCATAGAATCATTTGCAATTAATCTTTCATTTTCAAGTTTGGCTAATCTGACTGCTCTTTTGTATGCTTTGTTACATTTCTTATATTTCTGGAATGATTAATCTGTACTATTTTCCTTGAATAATTTAAATGCGTAAATGTTTTCTTAATTTCTCTTAACACATTTGTATTTAGCCCCATTGGCTTGGATGTATTTCTACTTTTATAACCATGTGATATGTGTTTATGTGTATATTTATTTTATAAAGTCTTAAATGTTCTCTGTTTATCCTCTGTGTTTTATTTGAAAATACTTAGGGGCTGATTTAACATGCTGCAAATGCAGCAGTTTCCGTGTAAGTCATCAGGCTCACCAGAAACATAAGTTAAGAAGCAGGGGTCTTAAGACCGCAGCTCCTTAACTTATCTGCCACCTCTGAGGTGGCGGACAGCAATCATCCCGATCAGATACGATCGGGATGATTGACACCCCTTGCTAGCGGCCGTGAATCTGCAGGGGGCGGTATTGCACAAGCATTTCACTAGAAATGCTTGTGCAATGTTAAATGCAGACAGCGTATGCTGTCTGCATTTAGCGATGTCGGGCGCACATAATCAGCTACAGCGGATCATGTACGAAGGCATCATAATAAATCAGCCCCTATGTCACAATTTCCTTAAATCAGTGATTTTTTTTCAATTAAAATTTTTGATTGAACCCTTGTAACACTGTTTATGGATAGTTATTTCAAGAAGAAGTCTTCATCCAAGCTGGGGAGAAGAGGTCCTCCAGATGGGCAGAAGTCTTCATCCAGACGGCATCTTCTATCTTCATCCATCCGGCACGGAGAGGGTCATCTTCAAGACATCCGACGCGGAGCATCCTCTTCTTCCGACGACTAAAGAAGGTTCCTTTAAGTGACGTCATCCAAGATGGCGTCCCTTCAATTCCGATTGCTGATAGAATTCTATCAGCCAATCGGAATTAAGGTAGAAAAAAATCCTATTGGCTGATGCAATCAGCCAATAGGATTGAAGTTCAATCCTATTGGCTGATCCAATCAGCCAATAGGATTGAGCTTGCATTCTATTGTCTGTTCCAATCAGCCAATAGAATGCGAACTCAATCCTATTGGCTGATTGCATCAGCCAATAGGATTTTTTCTACCTTAATTCCGATTGGCTGATCTATCAGCCAATCGGAATTGAAGGGACGCCATCTTGGATGACTTAAAGGAATCTTCCTTCAGTCATCGGTCGTCGGATGAAGAGGATGCTCCGCGTCGGATGTCTTGAAGATGGAGCCGCTCCGCGCCAGATGGATGAAGATAGAAGATGCCGTCTGAATGAAGACTTCTGCCCGTCTGGAGGACCACTTCTGCCCGGTTGGATGAAGACTTCTGCCCGTCTGGAGGACCACTTCTGCTCGGTTGGGTGAAGACGTCTTACGGTAGGGTGATCTTCAAGGGGTTAGTGTTAGGTTTTTTAAGGGGGGATTGGGTGGGTTTTAGAGTAGGGTTAGGGTTTTACAGGTATAAGGGCTTTTTTTATTTTCGGGGGGCTTTTTTATTTTGTTAGGGGGATTAGAGTAGATGTGATTAGTTTAAAAATCTTGTAATTATTTTATTATTTTCTGTAATTTAGTGTTTGTTCTTTTTTCAATCTTTAGACAATTTTTTAAAATTGTAATTGTATTTAGTTTAGGTAATTTTAATTAATTATAGCGTAGTGTTAAGTGTAATTGTAACTTAGGTTAGGTTTTATTTTACAGGTAAACTTGTATTTATTTTAGCTAGGTAGTTATTAAATAGTTAATAACTATTTAATAACTATTCTACCTAGTTAAAATAAATACAAAGTTGCCTGTAAAATAAAAATAAGCCCTAAGCTAGCTACAATGTAACTATTAGTTATATTGTAGCAAGCTTAGGGTTTATTTTATCGGTAAGTATTTAGTTTTAAATAGGAATTATTTAGGTAATTGTAGTAATTTTATTTAGATTTATTTAAATTATATTTAAGTTAGGGGTGTTAGGGTTAGGGTTATACTTAGGTTTAGGGGTTAATATGTTTATTATAGTGGCGGCGACGTTGTGGGCGGCAGATTAGGGGTTAATAAATGTAGTAAGGTGGCGGCGATGTTAGGGACGACAGATTAGGGGTTAATATTTAACTAATGTTTGCGAGGCGGGAGTGCGGCGGTTTAGGGGTTAATATGTTTATTGTAGTGGCGGCGAGGTTGGGAGCAGCAGATTAGGGGTTAATAAGTGTATGTTGGTTGCGGCGACATTGGGGGTGGCATATTAGGGGTTAATAAATATAATGTAGGGTTTCGGCGATGTTGGGGTCAGCAGATTAGGGGTTCATAAGTATAATGTAGGTGACGGCGGTGTCCGGAACGGCAGATTAGGGGTTAATAATATAATGCAGGTGTCGGCGATGTCGGGGGCGGCAGATTAGGGGTAAATAAGTGTAAGATTAGGGGTGTTTAGACTCGGGTTTCATGTTAGGGTGTTAGGTGTAGACATTAAAAGTATTTCCCTATAGGAATCAATGGGGCTGCGTTAGGAGCTTTACGCTGCTTTTTTGCAGGTGTTAGGTTTTTTTTCAGCCGGCTCTCCCCCATTGATTCCTATGGAGAAATCGTGCACAAGCACGTTTAGCCAGCTCACCGCTACCGTATTGAGGTGATATGTGGAGCTAAATTTTGCTCTTCGCTCACTTTTTTCCAGTTAACGCCCGGTTTCTAAAAACCTTTAATACCAGCGTTGTCTGCAAGTGAGCGGTGAGCTTAAACTGCTCGTTAGCACCGCACTCCTCCTAACGCAAAACTCATAATCTAGGTGAGAGAGTTTAAATGTGTGTAGGAGATAGCAAAAAATAAGTATTTATTTATGTTTAACCCCTTCACTGTTAAGCATTTTTTTTACCCCAATGCTGAGCCAATGTTGAGCTTTTTCCTACCTATATTTAAAACCTTTTGAAAGTCAAATTTCCGTGAGTGACCCACACAAATTATTTTCTGTGCTTCAAAAAACTCACTACTCCAATATATTTTAAATGTTTTTGCTTTACTCATTATTGATAGTATGTGTAGAGTATAGTAGTGCGCTAAATCAAAAGATATCAAACTCCTCACAATAAACAACTCCTTCCAATTGTTTTAAAAAGAATTATTGCACAGACAAAAAGAAGTGAGGGTGCTAGCCAGCTAAAGATATCAAGTCTACTCGTAAAAGTAAAAAAATAACATATAATATTTATTAAAAGCTAAATAGCTAATATCTCAGTATCTTCATAAAAGATGGACGTCTCCCTTAAATGTTTAATTTGATTATACAATGGGCCCATTTAACAAGCTCCGTAGGGAGCTTGTGGGCCCGTGTTTCTGGCGAGTCTTCAGACTCGCCAGAAACACCAGTTATGAAGCAGCGGTCTAAAGACCGCTGCTCCATAATCCTGTCCGCCTGCTCTGAGCAGGTAGACAGGAATCGCCAGAAATCAACCCGATCGAGTACGATCGGGTTGATTGACACCTCCCTGCTGGCAGCCCATTGGCCGCGAGTCTGCAGGGGGCGGCGTTGCAGCAGCAGCTCTTGTGAGCTGCTGGTGCAATGCTGAATACGGAGAGCGTATTGCTCTCCACATTTAGCGAGATCTTGCGGAACTGATCCGCACTGTCGGATCAGGTCCGCAAGACCTTTCATAAATAGGGGCCAATGAATCAATTGCAATATAAAAATTTTTTATAGTATCAAGTACACATAAGTAAACAAATATCAACTGCACAGATACTACTCAGTAGATATTAGTTTCCAATAAGGGTTCAGAGGTGCCAAAAAATATATCTCTGCGTGAGACCAAAGTCTTACTTTTGCCGTTTAGCATATACCACCAAATGATCGTGTGCTATATCAGATTATGCAGTTCTCAGAAAGCAGCAGGTCCCCACAACAAGTTGAAGGATGGCAAAGAGTATACCTCCAAAAACAAAAACAACTCGATTCCTCTTAGACACAGTATTTGACACAGTCTTTGTGAGATTACCTGTACTCCTTTTGCTCTCAAGATGATTCCAGGAATGTTTTACACTGCAGTCTCCTTCAGAGATTCACTTGTTGCTCTCTCAGCGGATCTTGCAATGGTGAGTTCACTCCGCGTGACCGATAGCATCTGACATCACGGGTGACACTCACAGATCGTATTGTTTCTGCAGATAAAGTTTACCTGTTTGCTAATTACAAACTGTGATGCTTAAATCCCCTCTCAAATCACCAAAGTTTCCTACTGAGACCAACTTTCCAGGAGAACTCATTTAAAGGGTCACTGAACTCAAATATGTATTTTATTTATTTATTTTTGCATTCATATGAAATAGCTGCATTTCAACATGGAAACTGAAAAATGTGAAGTGAAAGCTATTTGGATTTCCTTTCAAACAAATACAGCTTGGTCAGTTTTGTACTTCCTGCTAAGGCTAATTAGCTGTGAAGTACAAAGGTTCATGGTCAGCCAAATTCAGTATTTTTAAGAAAATACCAGCCAATGATCCTTAGCAAGAAATACACAAATGATACCGTAGTATTATTTAAATTTAAGAAAACGTACCTCACTTTTTTCAGATAGAAAAAGGCACCATATTTAAATGTTCTTATTATTAAATTATTCACAGCATTACAAAGGATCTGAATGTAAAATAAGGCCCAGATTACAAGTGGAGTTCAAAAATATTAGTGCCAATGTACATTAATATCGCTCAAGGGCAATCAGTAAAGCTGGAGCGAGATTACATAAGCAGCGTAGGTTTCAGCGCAACTGCTGAATCCCGCGTCGCCTGTAAATTCACCTTGCACATTGTTTCCCCCCCAATAAAAAAACGTTGACCTGCCACTGCCTGTACTGATATCATGTGAGTGTGACGTGATGCTTCACTAGTGTCTCTGACTACAGGGGTTAGTGTTTCTGTTTTACCCATTGGTGTTTGTGTGTGTGTGTATGTGTGTATGTATGTGACTGTGTGTGTATTTATGCATATATGTGTGTGTGTGTATGTGTGTATGTATGTGACTGTGTGAGTATTTATGCATGTATGTATGTGTGTGTATGTGTGTATGTATGTATGTATGTATGTGACTGTGTGAGTATTTATGCATGTATGTATGTATGTATGCATGTATGTGTGTGTGTGTGTGTATGTGTGTATGTATGTGACTGTGTGAGTATTTATGCATGTATGTATGTGTGTGTGTATGTGTGTATGTATGTATATAGCTTTGTGTGTATGTATGCATGTATGTGTGTGTGTATGTTTGTGGTACCAGCAAATTACAGACCTTGTTACTACAGCATGGGGGGGCAGGGGATAAACAGTGTCATTTTACAGTACCACTATATACATTATGGGGGGCTGGACCATGTCACTGACTATGTGGTCACTTTATAAAGTACTGGGCAGGTAGGGTCAGGCCAGCCATCTCACCGGCACATTACAGACTGTGTCACTGACTCACTATATACAGTACTGGTGGGTTAAACAGTGTCACTATATACAGTAATAGGGGGTCAGACCATCTCACAGACTGTGGGCACCGGGTATCTCCTTTTGCAGACATGTAAATCCATTGCGGGACCATATTCTTTCTTCTTGCCGGAGGTGCGGAGCAGTCTTCACCGATGCCCGGATCCGGAGCACTGGTCCTCCTTAGCGGCGGCAGTCTTCAGCGACGTTTTAGATAAGGGCTTTTTTTTTAATGGGCTGCAAAAGAGCAGAGGGGTTAATTTGTAGTTTATTTTTTTAGGTAAAAGAGCTGATTGCTTCAGGGCAATGCCCTACAAAAGGCCCTTTATTTTTTGTGATAAAAGATTTTTTATTTTAATTTAATCTTAGGTTTTTTTATGTAATGTTAGGAATTTTTATTTTAATTTTGTTATTTTTTTTTTATTTTGGTGATTTCTAATTAATTTATTAGTAAGGTAGTCTTTTTTATTTTATGTAATTGGGGTTAACTTAGGGGGGGTAAGTCACGCAGTGATGGCAGCAAATATAAATATATATGTATATGCTGATATACTTATATATTTATGTGTTACTATTTGTATATACACATACTAACACATAAATATATATGTATATAAGCATATACATATTTATTTACTGGGAACACACAGTTCCCATAGATCGCAATGTAAAGGCACTTTTCAGTGCCGTTTTTTTTTGTTACACCCCACTCCCACCAACTTTAACCCCAAAATTTTGCCTAGTGCAGTAATTTTATTAAAAAATAAAGATGCTGCCATCTTTATTTTTAATAAACTACACTAGACAGTATTTTGGGGCCATTTGGGGCAGATTTATAAAAGTAGCCACTTGTAATGACTGGTTAATCATCTCACTCCTGCAAACGGGCAAATTAGCTCTTTGGTGGGAGCATGATAATTTAGCGCTCCACTTGTAATTTAGCCCTAAATGTGTTGTTTTTTTTATTGACGACAATATATGTGAAACATACATCAAATAACAAAAAATACAATTAAAACAAAAAGTCACAAAAGATCTGTAAAGCAATGTAACACATCAATGGATACGGTCCTCATAATTTTTGGATGGAGAAGGTTACTTTTTGAAACTTTAGAATAACATCAACTTCTGAAATAAAGAGGGTTGTATAAAGAGAGTCATGTTTGGACCCTCTGCTGAACTAAAATTAATTTTATTTAAAGTATAACAATAAACCAACATGGAACAAAGTATAAGGAAGGATAATAATCACCTCTTAGCCTGTGTTAAGTAAAAGGGAACAATTTAAGAAGCAGTATATGCTGCTGTTTCCGCATGAGCCTTCAGGCTCACCGGAAACTTAAGTTATGAAGCAGCGGTCTTAAAACCGCTGCTCCTTAACTCGTCCACCACCTCGATCGGATACGATCGGGATAATTAAAACCCCTTCTAGCGACCGCGAATGTGCAGGGGCAGCATTGCACAAGTATTTCACACAAAATGCTTGTGCAATGATAAATGCAGACAGCGTACGCTGTCGGCATTTATCTATGTGAAGCGGACATGATCCGCTATAGCGGATCATGTCCGCCCACACATTAATAAATTGGCCCCAAAATGTCTAATAGGCTCCAGAGCAGAAAAAGTGTGAATATATTATTATGTGCCAACACAAAAAGCATAACAAAAAGAAAGAGGAGAATTTAAATTTGTGGTTTTACTCACTAAAGGGATAAAAAGATTTCCTGGTATTCGAAAAATACTTGTATATAAGTAGGCAGAAAAGTTCATGGTATACATGTGTCTGTGTTAAGCATAGGGAGAAAGGGTCTGTTATAGGGCAGTTTCAGTGAATGAGCACGTACCATAATAAATTATGTATAGGGATAACTGAGGCTGTTACTTGCAGTCTCAGCCATTGACCACTAGATTCTGATTGAGTTAGTTATACAAGAGTCTTTCTTAGGCACATGCTGATTATAGTCCTAAATGAAAACCTCTGATTGTGTCCCAAGGTGAAATTATAAACGTCATTAAAATAAATGTACATAAAGCTTACCTTTACAACACCTATAAAAATAATTCTATTCTTTAGTAAATAATGTGAATTTAACTGCAACACAACATTAAACAGATCTTTAACCAATTATTTTAATTTGTTCTAAGGTGAGCAACCCCTTGCGATTCTGCAAAGATTCTGAGGAATCCGTGTACCATGGGAAATATTATCTGATTGTCCACTGTAAGGCCACTGGTGATAAGCACTTAGATTTTTCTGCACGCTGGTATGCAAAACAAAGATATGTATGGACATGTGTATCCCTATTGCTGTAAAATTAAGTGGCTCATCTGTAGGTATAGATGCATGGACACACTGCTCCTTCCCATCATCCTGCTCTGACTGTATATTTCTTTCTTGTTGGCCCCTTTTTACATTTCCCCCTGGAAACCTAGGTAATTCAGTTATATTAATCAGTTTAGAGTTATTGGGGACCCCGGTCTTTAATAGAGTATATGCTGTATTATAGTTGCGTTGCTTTAAGTGAGATCTACTGCTTGGGGTGTGTGGCAGTGCTGGGGTAACAGAATTGTTACAGACAAAACTGTGTTATGCATTGGGAGTCTTATAATGTCAAAAGGCTCAAAAACGGTTTGCTGTGGTATAAAGTAGTGATCTGAATGTTCCAGAAAATTAGATATTTGACTAGTCGGTATAGCTTGTGAACTGTGCAATGTATGCTGTTTGTCTTTATTTAGCGTATGAAAGAACCAAAAGTGGCACTCTGTTAAAGAACTATACCTTTATTAGGAAGAGCAATGTTTTGGGGCACCTGCCCCTTTCTTAAGCAGGTGAGAGAAACAGGTGCTCCGAAACATTGCTCTTCCTAATAAAGGTATAGTTCTTTCACCGAGTGCCACCTTTGGTTCTTTCATATGTTACATACTGAGACCCAGTGAGGGGGGGATCCAAGGTGTTGCACCGGACATTTGCCTTAGACCTCACTAATATTTTTGTGCTTGTGCTGATCCTTTTGTACAAATGTCTTTATTTAGA